>NW_028251486.1:0-298448 GCF_964263255.1 Lissotriton vulgaris | reverse complement strand
ATGTGTTGGTGACTATATTTATAAATATATATATATATTTTTTTCTTGATAAAATAAAGTATATGTACACTATGAATCTTTTGTATGCCTAAGTAACTTCAGTGATTAATGGTTATGTGGTATTGGGTTCCCAAGGCCAACATGCTCCGCAGAATACCCACTTACACCAAAAGAACTGTTGGCACGGAAACTGAAAAGTACAAAAGACAAGTTTATTAAGACCCCATGGGGTGGTGGTACATTCCTACAGCACCCTTCGGCAATGCAAGAAGTATCACACTGAACGTTGGTGTGAGTCCTTCTTTTATACAGATTTACAGTAATAAAAAGGTAGGCAGTACATGGTTACAGAGTTTAGGTACATATATGGTCATTTTTGGAACACAGCCAACTCATGGGAGGGGTTACACCACCACTGGTCAGTTTGGCGGAACATTCAAAGAGGTGACTGGTCAGTCAGAACTGCGCATGTACAGGCTTGACCGTTACTAAAAATAGCCTGTTGCTAGGCAAACTCAAGTGGTCAGCGGCACGGACAAAGGACTAAAGGGCATGCTGACCACGAGGCCGCTCATTCCCTAAAATGGCCGCCGTAACATACAAAATGGCATTTTCCGAATAAGGCCAAGTTAAGGGAAATAACGTGTAGCAAAGCTAAGCGCTAACCCAGCCATCCTCAAATTACGACAGTTAGTGGTGGCTCTTTTTCTGAAAAGCATCCAATAATGTGGAGGCAGCGCAGGGAGACCACTCTTGTGCTGCTCTGTTGGGTTCCCGCCAGGCTGATATGTGCATCTACGGCCTGCATCCTTGCAGATGGATTCAGGCTTTATTGCACCGGCCGACTCTCCATTAGTGTCTTGTCTGGCTGTTCTGGGCCTCTGGGTTGGGGCCCTAGGGCTTGAAGAGGTGCTCCAGCCACTGTGGAGATAGGGAACTTGTAGCAATTCTGCATTGAAGGAATCTTGCTTTTCCAAGAAAATATCAATTATTCTTATGCTGACCGCTGGGCCTTGACCCACGTCAGAGGTAAGTTTGAGTCATAGCGGCGGATCGCTATACACCTGTTTTCTCATGTCTTTTGTTTAGAACAGGAGACATTCAAAGAGACAAAATTCTGGCACCAGTAGGCCGATCTTCATGAGTTTTGCCTTGTTTTGCTCCTGGTGGAGAGCTCCATCAACCAGTAGCATTTTCAATAGCCCCCCTTGCCTCTAGAGTGGGCACTTGGCAGGGAGCTGGATTTGCTGGCTCCCTGCACTAGTCTTCTCATGTCCTGGCTCCTAGTGCCCCTCTCCTTCTGATGGGGACATTTTGCACAGCCCCTTCTGCTGCCTTTCAGAGCACCTGGTATTGGTGAGGAGTACCGATCTTCGGCAGCTGGTCCCCAGGAGGCATTAGGGGGTCAGCTCCACGGGCCATGGACAGACCCATCTATTCGGGGAAGTTCAGCTCAAAACAAAGTCCTTAGCAGGACATCAGATGGCTCCTCCTTCCCGCTATCTATTTCTCTGCTACCATTGCCTTCCAAGTTTAGTGAGCAAGGGTTTTTAAGTAGTGGTGGAAAGGTCAAGAAACCAGGCATCCCTGGCCAATCCAAGGGTGCCACATCATCCCTCCACATCTGTCTCAACCCTCCTTCTCAACATTTTGGGACAGTTAAAAATTGCGCAGTAAAGAGTTTTCTGTTAAGAACTCCACTGTGAAGAACTCCTCTGAGGACCTCACTTCCACCCCTAGCTAACATCATTATCAGATTCCTTCCCACCAAGCATTCAAATGGGAGCACCTTCCCTTTGGCTACAGATGTCTGGGCTTCCTCCTAGTTCAGTGGGTCTAACATGTCCCAGCCCAGGTGCAGTGTGACGGTGAGTTATCTGATGCAGATTTCCCCCATACCTCTTTCCCTTCACAGGAGCTGGGTCAATCACTGTTAACTGTTCCATTTGTGCAGGAAGGCCTTTGTTATCTCTGCTGGGGAGCAGGATAATTACCTTGGTCCAGCTGGTGGGACAAAGGCCTGGAGTCGGATTATGAGTTGAGCCAGAGAAATATGTCAATTCTTGACATTCCATAAGATGTATTTGTAGGCTTGTATTGGATCCTGCATAATCAAACTCAGTGTGCATGTTTTACCCAGGTTTGACATGTTTCTGGGCTGAGTAGGTCTAAGTGGAGCAAAACTGCACTATTACACCAATATGTGAAATCACTACAAATCTTCCAGCAAACCCTACTGACCTTTCTATGAATATCCACTAATATTATAAGGTCTACGCCAGGTCAGCACAGATCCATGCAGAGTCCCTGCTGCGTAATGCTATGTGTGGGCAATTACCAGAGGCTGCGCACAGCAGCACATCGGTGAAGCTATAATCCAGCCATGGATGCACTGATGAGGAAACAACCAGGAAGTCATTTTGTAGAGGATTCAAAGTCTGGTGTATCTTTCCAGATGTTTCATTTTATGGAAAGCTGTTTTTACTACTATTACTATCTATATGGAAGCTCCGGCTGAAGCAACCATCCCATATTACCTCTTGATTTCTTACCTTTCCATTGATTGGGAGCTTTAGAAAAAATAAAACATATATTGGAGGTAGAGCAAGTTTATTTGTTTTACTGGGCGAGATGGACCAAGGACTGAGTTTGAATTTGTTGGGTTTAAGCTTCCTTAACTCCCAGGGTTGCATGGCTTGAAGACTCACATATTATGGGATCCTAGAGGAAGGAGCCTTAAGTGACTCCATATGGGAAAGGAATGTGTGGTCTCCCAGTGCCACATTTTGGATGCAATCTGAGAGGAAGGACATTAATCATTTATTGAAATTGTCAGAGATATAAACTACTGAGAGGAGGATGTATAGAAAGATATTTTAGTCTACTATGTTGGAGGGTGTCGGGAGGCCCAGAAGGTTAAACATGTTAAGGCAGCAAAGTTCAGCATCTTCCAAAAGGTCACTTTGAGGGAAGATACATAACTGTAGACAGCTGATGAAGCCTGTAAAAGAATATCTAGTGTCGCTGTATGAGATGCAATGAAAACCACAGTGAAGATTACAATTCTGCCTACAAGAACATTTCTCTTTAATGTTACTCTGATGATCAATGAATGATTTTATCTTGTCTGCATCCTTGCAATAATGAAAGGGAGGCCATTCCTTTAGGGATAAATATGCATATCTCCTGCATTCTGTTGGGGCTATTTAGGATCTTTTGGCAATATCTTCTACTTTTGAGCTACTTATTATTCTGGTTTTCTCACCTCACAACATTTTTCTATATGCTTAATATCCTCATGTTTGGTTTTCCTTCAGAGGTTCTTCCCTGCCAACTCATTGAAAGAGCATCCTAAAATGGTATCTAAATCCAAATTCTCTAAACGCCTTTGAATATGTTACTAAGGGCCAGATGTAGGTAATCCCAGATTACCGATTCTTAAATACTGAATCATACCGATTCGGTATTTAAGAACAGTCAAATGGGATGTAGGCAATTTTACAGAAAAAATTACTGAATCTGTAAGTTTCGGTAATTACTGAATCAGTATTTACCGATTCGGTAATTGCCATTCATTTCTAAGGGCCTGGAGGCCCATAGGAATGAATGTCAATTACCGAATCGGTAAATACCGATTTGGTAATTGGGGGAAACATTGAAGGGTGGCAGGGTGTCACTTTGACACCCTGTTGCACCCCTCAATTGTGTATGGGTGCACATATTGCAGACATACATGCCCTAAGGGCATGTATGTCTGCAACATGGCACTGAAGCAATTTGCATAAAATTGCTTTTTGTTTTTTTTTTCTTTATTTACCACCAACTTGTAGTTGGTGGTAAATAACGAATCCCAAAAAGGGGAAAGCACTCATTTGAGTGCTTCCTACATTGCTAATTCGGTAATTTACCAATTCGGTATTTTAAGGAATCGGTAATTTACCGATTCCTTAAAATACCGAATCGGTAAATCACCGAATTAGCAATTCGGGCCCCTACATCTCAGTAGCTTAATTCCGGTCGGTAACGACCAAAATTCAGTCATTTCAGCTGTTACCGACCGGAATTACGCTTCCTACATCTGGCCCTAAACCTTTTGAGAACTTCTTTTCTAAGTTGGGAGCTTCCATATAATCCAAAGCTTTGGAAAATGTGAGAAAACGTTTTTAGACTTTAAAACCTCAGACTTACTTTAAAGCGGCTTCCTCCCAACTGCTGTAGCCAAGATGACTCTTTGTCATTGGAAATCAGTTGAGCTTGTTGCACAATTGTTATTATCAGAACTCTCATCCTCAGACTTCCACCATCGCGCCTTTGTTCTGTTGACTCTTTTGTTCATACCGCCAATCATGCTTGGGTAGGCAACGGACACCTGAACACCGTAATTGTTTCCTGAATTCAAACAGTTGTCAAATGTTTGGGATGAAACTGTGTTCTTTTTAAGAACTCCACCACAAAATGACTACTTTTCATTGTTTCATGAGAATGGTACTTGAGTACCCAAAATGAATATTTCACAGTTTCATCACCACAATATCGTGAGTGGTGTACAAAAGAGCCCCTTTTTGACATGGTCATCCCCACCTTTTGTCTGGTATTTGATGCAATTTTGACAAAAAGTGCAATGGGGTTTCTGCTAACTAGGTCTTCAGTGCCAGATCTCTTTCCCTAAACTGTACAATTGTTCCCCAAATTGGCAATACCTTTGGCACTCCTGTAAGTCCCTAGTAAATGGTACTCCAGGTACCTAGGACAGGGGTACTAAAGAGGGTCACTAACAGCTGCAGCATGTATTGTGCCACCCTAAGGGAACCCTCATCTAACTAATGCAGACTGCCATTGCACACTTACACACAAAATTAGGGTTTTGGTTCAAAACTCCAAAGTAACTATAGGGAAAACCCATAATTTTAGACCTGGTCTATAGCTGTATATAGTTGTCATCCATCCTGTTTTACGCATGTACAACATAGTTAAGGTGACAATGGAAACCCTCATATTTATGGAGGAAGTGCGCAGTGGAGAAGCCACCAGTGGAATCTTATCAACATAAGAAACTATGGGGCATATTCTCAAGCATTTATCGCTGAGTTATCGGCACTTTATCGCAGCCAAAGGGGCGATAAATTTATCGCCCATTCACAAGCTGGTGATAACAGCCCATAGCACCAGTTTCCCAGTGATAGCAGCTGCAAAAAGCATCGCCACAGATGATCCCGGCAACTATCGCTAATGAGATGCAGAGTAGGCGTTCGAGTGCAAAAAGCTGCAACAACATCACTCCGCAACATTCTCTACGACCAACCATATCGGGGATAAGAACCCAAAACAGGCGATAAGGTGCGTTAGCAGCAAGAAATTAACACCTGCTCTGACCTGGTGTAAAGTCGGATGACAGCCGCTGGTCCCTGAACCCGTCTTGGCCGCCCCTGCGCACCCAGGCCTCACTGCTCACCTGCCGACACAGGCGTGTGTCAAAGAGGGACCACCACGTGCCGGTGCAAGCTCCAGGCCCGCAACCCTGGCAGCCTCCACCGAACATCACGTCCTCCCCGACACAGGCCCGCAGTACTCCTTTCTCGTTGATGTACTCCGCCGGCATACACAGCGGACTAGTAGGTCACACATTTGGAACTGAGTCTTGATTACACTATGGCGGAGTACATTTTTTACGGCAGAGTTTATATCACAATACTCCCTTCGATGTGGTGCCACCAAGTATATGCATAGCATTCCAACCACACTTGTGTGTCGGCCCACGCAGACTACACTGCGCTCGAGTAGGTCACACATTTGAAACTGAGCCTTGATTTCTTCATGGCAGAGTTCATATCAATGCACGCAAGGAGAGGTGTAAGAGGAAGACGCGTTTCAGTCAGGAGGAAAAAATGGATAATCGTTACGTAGGTAATCGAACAGTACCAACAACTGCCCTGGTGTCACTAACTCTGTACATCACGAGCCAACGACATGTGGCTGTGGGGCCCTGCTGACCGCTGCCTCCGGCCTACAATGTGATCAAGTAGGTCACACATTTGGAACTGAGTCTTGATTTAGCAATGACAGAGTTCATATCATTGTACCGGCCTCATCGCAGACTGCATCCCCTCTCAGCCCCGGTGCCACTAAGTCTGTTTCCCGACATTCATGGACACTCTCTGGTTGAACTTTGGTGACGTCTGTGTACTGGGTGTTGTCTTCATCCTCATGTAGCTGAGCTGAAACCAACTTGGTGGTAATAACAAGGCTGTAGCATTCCACTCCTCAATTTGCCACTTCCGGATGGCTTTTGCCCTCTGCATCATGCCGTGGAGGACACCTTCCACTGTGCCCCAGAACCCTCCACCACATTCACCTTCAACATTGACGAGGAACCGCTCAGTCTGCATGGCCCTACCTCAGTGCAGCGCAAATCACCGTCCCATGGTGGTGTGCCTGTGCTGGCCGCAGTGCATCCTGGGCCACTAACTCTGTGCAGCTCAAGTCAGGGACTGTCTGATGAGATATTGGATGGCCTCTGAGACGATGGCCTTGGGGTCATCAACACCATGTGTATGTGGCCTCCGCTGTCCGCTGCCTCCAGCCTCAACTGCGGTCCACCAGGCCTCACACATCAAATCGAGTCCTGTCCGGCTCGGACTCCAGGTGCCACTAACTCAGTGCAACACAACTCATCGACCATTTCTGATTGAGTTGTGTGCTGTGGAGAGCTCACGCAACAATGTTACCTCAGGCAGTGTGGGAGACATGGAACAATGATGAGGAAGATGATGCAGGTGTAACACACCGCACTGAAGCTGCATCAGGAATATCCCGAAGGGACACAATCTGCAACATTTTCTTCACATGAGCAAGCTTAGCTCTAGTGCCCCAACCTCAGTGCACTGCAACTCACGGACACTTCTGTTTGCATATTGGGTAACCTCTGTACTTGCCCCGGCTACCACCATGATGCTCCGCAGTTGTCTCTGTAATTCTGGTGTTTTCTGTTTCTGTTTTAATAGTGTTCACTAATCAAGTTGGTGCCAGCACCAACCACTCCGTGAGGGCTGGCTTACAGTCACCCCATACACATCCAGCACAGGCGTCACTGTACATGAGACCCTGCCAACAAAGGGGCCGGGCGCAAGTGCGCAATAGCCAGTTCCACAAACTATCTGCGTGTGTCTGTCTGGTCATAATGTATGCATGAGGGCCCCGGGCCCTACAACATTATATTGGGCTTTGCACAGTGGACGCAACCATGTCACCGCTGGCAGCGAGTAAGACCTTTGACATGTAGCTTTGTCGTCACCCACTCAATACGTAAGAGGAGTGGACTAGGCCATCATATGGAGGTCCAGCGTTGGTGTGTGAATGATAATTCCGGGGCTCTGGGCGTGGTTGACAACAGGAAATGTGCAAATGTCTCTGTCGCAGTGTGGGTCTCCTGTGGGGGTGTAGGTTGTCCCTGATGGGACTTAGACACCCAAGTATGTGATCTAGTTCGGCTTCCATGAGCTCTGACCCCACCCGCACCTGTTCGGCTACCTCCTTTTGTCATTCTAACACCTGGCATTGGAATGCGATGTGTGCCTCAGTGAAGTGTTGGGAGCCAGCCGTGGTGGCGGGTGCTTCCTGCTGTGTGGTCTGTGCAGGGGCTGGGCTCTCCTCTATGTAGCTTGGCTACCCTGCTCCTGGGGGTGGGTTGCCTGAAATGTCCATGAGCTGTTGTAGGGCATTGGTGTCGAAGGTGTGTTGGTCCTCTCCAGCATCACTGATGAGTTGTCTGGTCTGCAGTGCTGGAGGTGTTGTTTGTCCCTCTGCAATGTGATGGGGAGATGCATGTTGACATTGTGTTGGCATGTATGCTGGTGCATTGTTCTAGTTTACATGTAGACTGTATGACAGTGTACATTGTGACTGTTTGGGATATGCTGAATATTTGATGCTGGACAGTGGACATTTGGACTACATGACGGATGTGAGGTTGTACAGGTACATTTCAATCTCACAGTTTCCTGCTATGTTAGATGTGATTGGCCTGTTTCTGCGCATGAGCGGACCCAGTTGTCTCCTCGGTTCTGCAGTGTCGGTGTTGCAGTTTGTAACACATTGTCGTTGGATGTGCTGTGATTGCTATGTCTGTGTGCTGCAGTGTGCCATGGGGGTCAGAGACATTAACTTGGGTCATTGTGGGTGTGCAGTGTGCTACAAATCGTTGTGCATGTCTGCCATTGTGCCCATATCCCCCCGTCACCCCAGTCCGGGTTAGTTTACTCACCCTGTTGATGTTGTGTCAGGTCCTATCGATCTGTGTCCGTACTCCCAACTCCTTGCACCGTCTCCACACTGATAACTGTGGCCTTCATTTCCTCCAGCTCCTCCTGTGGCGCAGGACTTCCACCTCCTTTCGCCATTGCAGCCTTCCTGTTGGCAGCAGGTTTGTGCTTGGTTTGGCTTTTCACATCATGCCAGCGCCTCTTGGCCTCCTCCATTAACCTCCTCGACACTGCGACTGCCTTAACATTTGTCAAATTAGCGTTCAGTTGATGTTAGTGTTCTGTCACCTCCGTTATGCTGATTTGGTTTTCCTGCAGACTGCACCCCGTCTTCCTCTTCCTCTTCTCCTTGCCCTTCCCCAACCCAGGGGTTCCTTGCTGGTGATCTGTGAGGCTTGAGGGGTTTGCGTTGGCCTCTGCACTCGGTCCGGGTGCATCCATGGTGCTACGCAGTTTGTTTTTGTTTCGCGTTGGTTTTTTTCTGTTTTTATGGTGATTTTTTCAGCCTGACATGTGGGAATTGCAGGCCTGTCGATTGTTTTCGCTCATTTTTTGTATCACGATTGGCCTCATCGCAACTTTTTTTGTGTTCGTGTTTCGCATTTTTGCGGCGTCGTATTGACTTTATCGCAGACATTTGACGCGTTATCGTGAGCCTATCGCATGGTACCGCTGTGTTGACAATACAACGTTAACACTGCGTTATTTTCCTGCGATAGACTGCGATGTGAAGAGTTGCGTTAAGCTAATTTGGTGGTAATTATCACACGTTCTCGGGAAAATCCCCTTATGTTGGAAGAAAGTCTACTGATAGAATGTCCCCGTAATTTAGTGCGCCATCCAGAAAGTAGAAGTCATATTTTTCTTTACCACCTAACTCTAAATTCGACCCCTAATCTGTGTTTTCTACACTTTTTTAAACAAATAGGATTACACTGAGCCCTAGTGCTAAATTAGCCACTGTTTTCGGAGAAAGTACAGGGAACAGCAGTCTTTTACTGTGCACTCCTACTTTTGTTTGACTTCACATTTGTGTACAAAAGTGTTACCCAAAAATTGATATTTGAAAGTGTGAAAACTGTGAAGATACAGATTCAGCAAAATAAATGTCAAATACCTGCTTGTGTTTTCAGATTTGCAGTGGAAGTCTGGCCACGTGGCAGAGAGTCTCACAAACATGCCTCGCCACTCGCTGTACATCATCATCGGCGCGCTCTGCGTGGCCTTTGTCCTCATGCTCATCATTCTCATCGTGGGCATCTGCCGCATCAGCCGCATCGAGTACCAGGGCTCCTCCAGGCCTTCTTATGAGGAGTTTTACAACTGCAGAAGCATTGACAGCGAATTCAGCAGCGCCATTGCTTCCATTCGACATGCCAGGTATGTCAGGGGGTGGGCTTGGCAAGGATAAATGGCATTTCAGTAGATGATTTTTTTTTCACAACAAATTTTATTGATTGATTAGGCAAAGGCATAAGCACAGCTCTCCACAATCAGGAGAGTATTGCAAGTAGCAAGACAAGTCTCAGTATCATCACAAACCTAATCAATAAAAAAGAACAACCCCCCGTCTCCCCCCCACAACCCCAGCTACCCAACATCCCGGCTACCCACCCTAACCCGGTGCACCTGATCACAATAAGCCTTCATCATTTAAGTATATTACATTTAGGCATCTAGCGCCTCTTTAGGCCTGAAGGTCCTCCATCGTAGGTAACCCATCGTCCGGGTCTGCTGTAGGCTCTAGAGTCAAACCCCTGTAATCTGCCCACCTATTTCAGTAGATGATTGATTATGGTTCTGTCTACTGGCAGAGTTTCTACTGAAAAATAATAGTTAGGCACTGATCTAGCTGCCCCAGTACAAAACATAATGAAATTGATCTGATTTGCTAGTAGAGAGTTACTGTTGGGATTCTTGTATATTAAATTCTGTAGTGCCAGCTGCAACCTCTCAGTATGTAGCTGACATTTCTGCTTTTTCATTTTTAATACATATTTCTCCATGGGAATCTGTAGTTTATTCCCCATCACACATGCCTTTATTGTGCTTTTAAACCAGACAACTTTGAAGGAACATACTTGGAAAGAGAGGTGGGTTTACAATGATATTGGTCTTCATATTGTGGCTAGGCATCAGAATTACAGGAAGCTTATGTGATGCGTAAGATGTATAAAGGTCTCTTGTCTGCAGCATACAACAATATTAACAGTTGCCTATTACTGTAGTGTGTGGAGTTCATGTTTGTGTATTTTATCTGTTAACTTTATCTCTCCCATTTATCTCTGAGACCTTAATACAGTGTGATTCAGTGCTTGTGATACACTAGATTTCACATACAATAATAGTGTTATGTTTCTGAGTATTACCAAAGATCTGAAAAATAAACTAAATATCTCTCTGGTTCTTTATGATTATTTTTTATTGTAAACTGTAGTGTACTCACAGGCAGTGCCTTAAGAGGGATTTCAGATATAATGAGTATCTGAGTCCAAGGCTCTGAATCATTGAGGGGGTGAGCACAAGTGAGCTTGCATGCTACAGGATTGACTAAAATAAAAAACATCTTAAAGACTAGACCATGCTCACCCAGGCCAGCCTTTTTTAGTGCTCCTGCCCAATTATAGGTAGTCATTCTGTCGACTGTCTTGTGCCATAATCATGTCCCTCTTCCTTGCTGTTTTTGTTAAATATTAATGGTGTATGTGCAAAGCACAACTGCATAACAATCCCTGTTTCAATGCAACATGGCTACATTACTATGAGAGAGTGAATTCTGACTTAATTTAACTTCTCACTCACTGAAAGTTTCCATGAAATGGACTTGTGTGCTAACCGCTACTGCCCACCCTTTCAATTAAGGTCTGCCACAACATAGCTGGATTAAAAAAAACTCTGCGCGGTTAGATGCAAACATGTGTACTCATATGTGTGCACACATGTATCGGCTGGGCAAGTTTGACTACACCCTAAATCAGCACAGCGACTAGTATGTCACAGGTAGGATCTTGAAAAATTACTTATGGCCTCTGCGATCCTTATCATTTAATTGGCGATTCAAAAATACATTTCCCCTTTTCTCACTTGATTATAGTGTGGGACTGTAGTGCATTAGTCTGAGTCTGTAGTGCTTCACGACATGTCCATGGTGCTTAACTGTATTCACTCTGTAGATGAAAGCTGCACCAAAATAATAACTTTGCTCAACTTACAGAAACATTTAAAGTCAGTCAGTCAAATATCTATATTTCATTTAGATTCCGAAGCACACAAGAAACACACTTTGTATGTAGCTTGCAGCACTGGATGTGGAGGGGCTAGGAGGGGGGGGGGGGGGGGGGGGTTACTGTACATGGGGCGAAGACCATCCTTTCTCCTAAGGAGTGGTCGTTCCACAGCAACCCATTTTGGAGGGTCGTGTGTCTTGGCCAACAGGTGTGCTAGTTGCAAGAGGTGTATGGCCAGGGAGTAGTGTTCCAGGGACAGGAGTCCAATGCCACCAAAGGATAGATGGGCAGTGAGTTTGGATACGGCTAGACGAGGGTGGGCAGAGCCCCAGACAAAGGACTGTATCCGTGTCTAGGGGCACTGTGACGGGCAGCATCCCCAAGGTGTAGGTGAAACACAGCAGTGTTACCATTTGGACGGCTTGCACTTGTCCCCACATGGAGAAGCCCAGGATAGACCACTTGTCAAAGTCGATTTTCATTTGTATGATTAGTGGTGTCAGATTGTCTGCAACCATACTCTCCAGCCCTCTGTTCACTCGGACTCCGAGTTATTTGAGTCGGTTTGCTTTCAAGCGGAAGGTGTGGTCTTGGATTGCGGCCTTCGTGGTGCCTGTGGAGAGTCATAGGGCCTTGCTTCATCCCAGTTCACTGTGAAGCCTGATATGGCCGCAAATCCGTCAATGGTCTCTAGAAGTGCCGGTACGGAGCGTGGGAGATCTTTAAGGGTAAGGAGGATATCGTCGGTGTATAGGTAGATTTTGTATTGTCCTCCCGCAATGGGCATACCCGCTATCTCTGGTGAGTGGCGGATAAGGGCAGCTAAGGGTATCATGGCAGGTAGGAACAGGAGGGGGAGAGTGTACAGCCCTGACGGGTGCCTTTTCGAGTCGGGAATGTGTCAGGTAGGAAGCCCCCACAGTTAACCTGAGCTACAGGGCAGTTATAGAGTAGTCAGACTTTTGAAATAAACTGATCCCCCAAGCCAAAACGTTTCATGGCGGCGCAGCAATATTCCCAGTCAATATGGTTGAATGCCTTTTCAGCGTCTTAGGAGAGTTCTACCGCAACTTCTGGTAGGTCTTTTGCAGCCCATAGCATGTGAACCAGAGTACGGAGGTGGTTTCTGGAAGAGCGGCCCTGGACGAATCCGACCGGAGTGTTATGGATGAGAGAGGAGATGACTTTTTCGCAGTGGGGCTGCTAGTATGCTAGGATTTTAATATCTCTATTTAAGAGGGAGATAGGGTGATAGCTAACGCTCGAGAGCGGGTCCCTTCCTGGTTTTGGGATGACCACGATCACTGCTCTGTTAGAGATAGGACAGAGGATGTGGTTCTATCAGCCTTTTGCAGGACAGCATGGAGAGTGTCAATTGCCTCTTCTACCGTCCATTTGTAATATTCTGCCTGAACCCACCTTCGCCTGGGGATTTATGAAAGGGGAGTTTGGCAATGGCTACTGCAATTTCCTCCTTACTTATTTCCCCCTCTAGTAGGTCCCTGCCATTATGTGACGGCTGTGGCAGTTCAATACTCTCTAGGTATTTGGCCAGTTGTTCCTTATTGGCCGGAGCTTCCGGGGTATACAGTTTCTCATAAAATGTGGCAAATTCATTGGCTGTGTCTTGGGGATGGGTTAGGAGTGCTCCAGTCCTAGTTCGGATCTGGGGGATAGCCATTGCGGTCGCTCGTTGCCTTCCCTGTGCCGCCAGTAGCCTCCTGTTTTTTTCCCTTGCTCATAGTGCCTACCTCTGAGGCATTGAAAGACATACTTAGCTTTGGATGTGTAACGGCCATTGAGAGCCATACACGCTACTTTTAGGCAGTGGCGGTTGTGTACTGAGAGGTGGGAGGTGTAGTGGTGGGTGAGGGAGACGATCTGGTCTTCTAGTTTAGAACGAAGGAGAGCCGCTCTATTGTTGGCCACCACCGCATCTCTTATTTGTTGTTCTCTGATGGTTGCTTTAGCAGATGCCCACAGGGTTCTGCTGGAGGTCACTGATGTCTTATAGTCTGTGAGATAAGAAGAGTCTGCCTTCAGTTTGGTTTTGTCCTGGGGAGAGCGATATCTCTGGACATTTAAACTTCAGGGTTTGTGGCCCGGGAAGGAAAGTCCAATGCCAAGAGCTATCAGGACCGGGGAGTGATCAGAGAGTGAAGCTTCTAGTATTCAGGACACACCCACGAGTGCGATCACTGACTGGGATATGAGGAAGTAGTCTCGGCATGCCTGGTTTCTCTGGACCATCATTAGGAAAGTGTATTCCCTGTCCGCTAGGTGGAAGAAACGCCAGTGGTCCACAAGGCCATGGTCTGAGGTTATATCACCCATCAGGGCTCTGTCCCTCTCGTTACCGTTGTCCAAGGGGCCTGTTTTGTCCAGCACCGCATCACAAGCAAGGTTCCAGTCTCCTCCAATGATGTATTGGGTTGCCCCTATCTCCACAATCAGATGGTTCAGGTGCAGGAAGAAGGAGCGTTTATTCTCTTTTGGGGCATACACTGAGCCTACGCACAGGGATTTGTCACCTAGCTTCAGCTTGACAAATGTGTATCTGCCATTGGGGTCAGACCAAGACTTAACAATGGAGATGGGTATAGATTTGCAGATAAGGACAGCTTGCACTTTCACACTGCTGTGAAATGCTATTCCCACCCATTCGCGGCGTAGCTTATTAGACTCCAAAGCATCTAGGTGCATCTCCTGTAGGAGAGCGAAATCCACCTTTTTTGTCCGGAGGTAGGAGAGTACTTTCTTGCACTTAATGTAGTGGGTGAGGTCGTTAACATTCCATGAGATTATGCGGAGTGGATGGGAAGGACAGGGGTGGTCATTACAATTTGAGTCTTGAGGGGTGGATGAGTGCGTCTGGTCCTGTACGAGTAGCACAGATGGGTAGGGATGTCTGTGTTCATGGGGGATGGGGCGTAGTTGGGGGGTTGATGTGCCTCCTTGGTGTAATGTTGGCCGAGGGGCAGCGTCAATAGATGTGAGGTAGGACGAGGGTGGGGTCAGTACGAAGAGGGGCCAGGGATCGGGTGGGGAATGAGTGGGAAGGAGTGGGAAGGGAAGAGGTGAGGTTAAGAGGGAGGCAGGTGAAGGGGAAGGTGGAGAGAGGTCAGGCAGGGGGAGCGACACATGGGTAACGTTGTTATCGGGTGTCCCTCAGTGATATGGGGAGGCAGTTGGCCAAGTATCTCTCATTTAGGTGTGGAGCAGAGGGCTGAGATTTGGGGGTAAGGGAGAAGGCAGTGGGGAGAGAAGGGTAGTGAGGTCAGGCACAGGTAGCGTGACTTAAGGGATGTAGAGCTGTGCCCTGAGAGTCTAAGCTTTTGGGCTTCTACGTGTCAGGGGTCCCTTCGGGCAGCAGAATCCTCTAGAGAACATTCCAGTGGGCCATTTTTGAATTTGTTGCCATTTTAGCATGCGGTGGGGAGGAGGAAGGATTCAGTGTCTCTTGCAAAGGTGGGTCCACCACAACAACTGTTGTGCGAGTGTCTCAAAGCCTACTGGTGTGTGATTGCTGGCTAGACTGGCATGGCATGAATGGGCAGAGAGGGCCCAGGGGGAAGACATTCAGTCAGAGGCAGGGCCAAGGCTGCATGCTTAGGTAGGGACGCTGGTCCAACTGTATCGTCGCAGGAGGCACAACGGAGAGGGGCTGGTCCAGGCATAATTGCGCCTCAAATGTCACGGAAGGTGCGAAGCACAAGGATTGGGGTAGGGGAGGATATCATGGTCTCTTTATCGGCTGACAGGCTCATGGGCTCATGGTCAGACGAGGTAAAGGGAGGGAATTGTGTGGTCTCTGGGGTCAGTAAGGCTGCGGGATCTGGGACGTATGCGGTCATGGCTGCCGCCTTTAACCTGGGTTTGGGAGAGGAGGGAGGTGGTGGATCACGGCAGGCGGCTATGTAGAGGGAAAGGGCATTATGATCGTTCAGGGCAACTTGGCTATTGGGGGCCTGGTGTCACCACACGCTTGATAATGTGGGTGTGTGCAGTCAGGTCAGGACGATGATGTGGGGAGGGTATACTCGAAATGAGGCATCCCATGGAGAACAGGCAATGCATGGCATGTTGAGCATATAGGCTACTGGCGGCATTCAGACAAAGACAACAGTATGAACATTTGTAGATAGAGAGGAGGAAAGAGAGAGAAAAACAAAATGGAAAAACATTGTATAACAAGTAGTCAGGTACTCAGCAGTCCATTGCATGCATTCATCAGGCATCCAGGCGACAATCTTCTTCACCTCAGGCAGGAAGAGGGGACCCTGGCA
This sequence comes from Lissotriton vulgaris, assembly GCF_964263255.1. NCBI lineage: Eukaryota > Metazoa > Chordata > Amphibia > Caudata > Salamandridae > Lissotriton > Lissotriton vulgaris. The sequence goes on along the minus strand of NW_028251486.1, from coordinate 282,677 downwards.
AGCACAGCTCAGGATACTTCTGCATCCTCTGTGGTTTCGGGGGAGCATGACTTGTTCCTGACATGCTCCCGCAAAAGAGCAGCCACCGCTTGGAGGGCCTGAGTCCTGTCTACCAGGGAACGGGCTCTTCTATCCAGGCCTCTGCCCCTGAAATGATAGTCTCCGTAGTTACACCAGGGTCCACCAGAAACTGATGGGAGGGACAATGTTGGGTGGAGGGAGCTGTCTCCCAGGGCGAGGGTGGTTTGATCCATGTCCTGGGAAGTAAGGCTTTCCAGGAAGAGCCAGAGGTCCTCTGGGTCATAGAAGTCCTTGGAAACTCCCTCCTTGGTGGTCTGAAGGTATGCGGGTTTGAAGAGTCCATACTTAATGTGCAGCTGCTTAAAGAGAGGCCTAATGGAGAGAAAGGCTATACAGTGTTCATTGGTTTCTTTGGAGAAGTCTGCATCTATCTGGATCTCGTGGCTCTCATATGTATGGTGTCCATGGATGCGGGCCACTGCGATCAATTGGCGGTCTTGGTCATGGCACAAGAAGTAAGCAATGTGTGGTTGTGGGCTCAGAGGAGTTCCTTCGCGAGGCGGCCCTATACGGTGGGCTCTCTGCATCTCCAGTGGCGGATCAAAGGTTAGGCTGGTGAGTTTTGGCAGGATGGCTACAAGGAAGGCTTTGACTTCGGGGCCTTCCACGTTTTCTGGTAATCCAAAAAAACAAATATTGTCCCAGCGACTTCTATCTTCCATTTCCGTAAGCTTGCTACAGAGATAGAGGAGTTCTTGGTCTCATTCTGCGATAGTTACGACAAGCCTCAATTATAAGAAATACATTAAGCCAGACCATCCATACGATTCTGAAATTCTGCAATGTCTGCGCAGATGGACTTGGTTTCTGCAGTAAGGGCGGATAAGGACGTCTCCATGCCCTCTAGCAATCAGCCCACAGCTGAGATTTTATGAAGTATCCATTCCATAGTGGCATCCAGGGAAGAAGCTATGGCAGGCTGGGCAGTGCTCAATGTCGGAATAGTGTTGTGAGCGCTGAGGGTGGAGCAGCTCTGTTTTGCTGTTTCCGTGAAGAGAGGAGAGGAGCGGTTTTGCTGGTTTGCCTGTCGTCTTGCCAGAAGGCATCCCTTAATCACTCATCAGGGCCTTGATACAGGTGGGCAAGCTTTTCCGTTGGCATCCCTCAGCTAGTGAGTTTACAACGGGGTGTACCCTAAAAACTCTCTGACCTGGGTCAGTTAACGTTGGTACGTGTACAATGGTCAGGGTCTATTGATCAAAACCAAGAATTTATCATAGAACCTTTTGCAATCATACATTATTCAGAGATTACTTCTGTGCAGTACAAAAAAACATTTATTTCAACATTTTGAGAAAAGTGTAATTTGTATTGTTCAAAATAAGTACCACAAGCAAAATGACAGACAAGAAACCAATTGTTTCATTGGATCAAGTAGAAAACAGGACATAAGTCTCAATTAGGTTCATATGAAATAACGCTCTTGTGGATACGGTTCCCAAGTTTTCGCTCCATAGTATACACTTCAAATGCGCTCAAAAGTGACAAGGAAAAGAGACAGTTAGAGGGGATGGGTGTGGTTGGATACAGGTGGGGACTGGGTAAAGGGTGTTGTGACCTTATTACAATCACAGTGGTTTATGATGCAACCTTTACAGACTAATTTAGTTCATTAGTTCCATTTCCTTCTTTAACATAGGATCAGTATTACTCAATTGGTTGCTTCCTATGTTAGGAGGGTGAAATACAATCCGGTCTACGTTTCGACCCCCGGAATAAGGGTTGATTGAAGCCTCATGCTGGGGTCTTCTTCAGGACTTAGGGGTACAGGAGCGCCTAAAGATGATGCAATTATAGAGAGGACTGTATCAAAAACTGGAGTATGCGGAGCACTAGTACTGCAACTAACTCATTAAAAAAGGGAGCTTCTTACTTATTGTAGGGCCGTCCAGTGGCCTATTGAAGTTGGACCATCATCGGTTCCATAGTGGTAAGTGGTGACCTAAAGGTATTTAAAAATTGGAGGCATAGGTTTGAGTACTGGGTTAATTAAGTAATCCTATGAGCAAACGCTCTCAGAAATGACAAAGGGGACACTTACTGGGACATCCGCGGTTTTCCAATCATCCTAATCATTGCTGGATACTGCCTGGATACTGCCTGGATACTGCCCCCAGGCAGTATCCAGCACCTGCACCTCGCGGCTTGCTCACTCGCAGCTTGGCAGCGCTGTTGAAAGTACTCGCTCAGATGAAGTCCTGACGGTAAGCGGCAGACTATGCCCCCAATAAGGAATCCCATACTCCTCGAGTATTTTCTACCTTATTGACAAATATCTGCTTGCTTGGATACACGAGCTAGACTTGTTTTAAATGTCTAACCATAGAATTACTTGGAGACACTGGACCAAGTAACTAATTTCCAGTCCTGTCTTATAGATGTCTCTAGACCTAAGTATGAACTAGAATACACATCTGTGTCCTTCATACCGATATAAACTATCCCCTTACACTGTATTAGGACTCGTTTACATTATACGAAACCTTTTCTTTTAATCTTCAGAAACGTAAGCATCTCGACGAGCGAAGAAATGGAAATGATCCAATGATTAGGATGATTGGAAAACCGCGGATGTCCCAGTAAGTGTCCCCTTTGTCATTTCTGAGAGCGTTTGCCCATAGGATTACTTAATTAACCCAGTACTCAAACCTATGCCTCCAATTTTTAAATACCTTTAGGTCACCACTTACCACTATGGAACCGATGATGGTCCAACTTCAATAGGCCACTGGACGGCCCTACAATAAGTAAGAAGCTCCCTTTTTTAATGAGTTAGTTGCAGTACTAGTGCTCCGCATACTCCAGTTTTTGATACAGTCCTCTCTATAATTGCATCATCTTTAGGCGCTCCTGTACCCCTAAGTCCTGAAGAAGACCCCAGCATGAGGCTTCAATCAACCCTTATTCCGGGAGTCGAAACGTAGACCGGATTGTATTTCACCCTCTTAACATAGGAAGCAACCAATTGAGTAATACTGATCCTATGTTAAAGAAGGAAATGGAACTAATGAACTAAATTAGTCTGTAAAGGTTGCATCATAAACCACTGTGATTGTAATAAGGTCACAACACCCTTTACCCAGTCCCCACCTGTATCCAACCACACCCATCCCCTCTAACTGTCTCTTTTCCTTGTCACTTTTGAGCGCATTTGAAGTGTATACTATGTAGCGAAAACTTGAGAACCGTATCCACAAGAGAGTTGTTTCACATGAACCTAATTGAGACTTATGTCCTGTTTTCTACTTGATCCAATGAAATAATTGGTTTCTTGTCTGTCATTTTGCTTGTGGTACTTATTTTGAACAATACAAATTACACTTTTCTCAAAATGTTGAAATAAATGTTTTTTTGTACTGCACAGAAGTAATCTCTGAATAATGTATGATTGCAAAAGGTTCTATGATAAATTCTTGGTTTTGATCAATAGACCCTGACCATTGTACACGTACCGGCATCCCTCAGCTGTCAGACAGCAGGTGTGGGTGCACATGGACAGCCTCAAGTTACGGGGGATGTGTATGTCAGCCAAGTGGTCTGGGCAAATATGTCTCCTGAGGTCTCAGGTAGGAGGAGGGGTGGTATGCTCCACTGTAGAGCTATCCATGGTGTTCAGGAAGCCCTAGCAGTATGAGGTGGTCTTGTTAGGATACCGGAGGCTCTTCAGCAAAAGGGCCTGAGCTTCCAACAGTTCTGGCGAGAGGGGGGATCTGGTAGTGTCTCTAACTTTTCAGAGTGTGTATGTGCAGTGTCCTCGCCAGGGGGGGCACCCTGCGGGTGTCCGGAGGCCTCCCTCTCCGTACTGATCCTTGGTTGTCATGGCAGCCCACCTGCGAGCAGTGTAGACCGGCACCAATGGACACTCCCCTCAGAAGGACAAGATGGTATGGCAGGGTCAGAGGTCTGGGGCATCCGGGGCGCGCAACGGGCAGTGAATGTTTGCCTGTTCAACCAGGGTCTGACAGCTCTGGCGGCGGGTCACCGCTCCATCCTAGCACCCACGGGCGTGTCCTTCAATACATCTTCCAGTGTAGGGTCCACCCCAGCAACTACGTGTGTATTGTTGTGCCACTTGCAGAGTTCGCTGTATACTGAGAGGGGGAAGGTGAGGTAGAAGCTCCCTCACTGTGGAGTTAGTGAGACATTCGGGGTTGACCCCATCAGGGTGGGGCTCAGCGTTTAAGTTTGCAGAGTGGGGGGACCGGTAGCACCAGCATCCCCACTAGTAGTGCACCCATACAACGTACCTTGCTATGTGTGGTCCGCAGTGTGGGAGGCTCAGGAGGTCTCCTTGCTCCACAGTGCATGCCGGAGGGGGCTAGCCCGAGTGGAGGGTCTCCTCTGCAGGTGATTTTGCTGGATTCTGAGTGCTCCGTTCATCCACTCCTTCGGGACCCGCCACCGCAATTCAGTGGGCAGGGTTGCTGCTGCCCGTGGGCCTTGGCCGCTCCTCCGGACCCTCCGGTGTTCAGCCCCAGTGAGCTAGGAGGAGGGGGAGGGGCGGGGGGTTGAGCCTTCCTGATCCAAATCTCCTAGATCAGGTTCTGGAAGCCCCCCAGAGTAGGAGGTGGTGCGGCTGGAGGGGACGGCAGCTGTGAGGTTCCGCGCAGGCCCACAACTTGGGCGGGGGAGTTGCCTACTGCAATATGTGGCTCGATCACGCGGAGTAGGCCCAGGTCAGGTCCCAATTGCGGTGGTCGGATTGGAGCTCTTCTCCAAATTCAAAAACACCCACACCGGCTTCCAAGTACCTGCGGCTACAAGGAGCCAGCAGGCACAACTCAAATAGGGATCTTCGGAAGCCCTCACCGCCTTCTGGGGTCCTCTCTGACACGAGCTCGGGATTCAAGCGGCCATTGCCATTTGTGGCCAGATCATGCCCCTCCCCCCGCTTTCAATCTCAAACTGCTTACTACATTAGCCTTCCCGGTCAAAACGCACACAGGCTGATGCCCCTGAGTACATTTCTCTCATAAAATTGATAATGGGGCCTGCAATAACCATCTTCGCCACAATGGACCACAACTTAGAATGAGAGCCATAATCAAATGCAGCTGAATATCCATAAAAGCAGAAATAACCTGTCCCGAGAGAAGCTCTGGGTTCAGGCAAGCCAACACCTCTGATTGTTTGCTGTAGAGGAGCCCTGGGAAAAACGTAGGTTTGTCCACCTCAAGGAAAAAACGATTTTTGGTGGCCAACACTGGCTTAGGAACCACAGTTCTGTTACTTTTTAATAAACCCTGCCCCCCTAGGGAGCCAGGCATGGTCATTAAACCCTGAAAAAGTCAGTGAGCCATTTACCAATTAATAAAGAGGCAATGATATAATCAATAGTGGTGCCTCTATCTGGGTCCCTAAAGGTGCTAGCCAAACACACTCTGGGAATCCACCTTGTTATTTATTACTAGATTTATTTTTAGCAGGAGACCATTCAAAGAGTCCCCTTATTCGGTGTGTTCAAAATGAAATTATGACTCTCCTTCATTGTCCTTTAGTCCACTAGCAGATTTTTAAAGCCTTGGGCAGTGATGGACATTAAAATCGCCCATCTAAATTACATTGAAAACTTTGGAATGGTGGGATTGGATGGTCCTCAACTGCGACTCTAGTGAACACGCTACCTCGGCCATATTTCCGGTACAGCGGTTATTGCAAAAGTAAAAAATTAAAAGATGCAAATCTTTGCATGTTTCACAAAACCAAACAATGGAAGTAAGGGGAGACACAGTAAAATGTACACACTCTTTCCAAGCAGGTGTTCAAAATAAAATTGAGGAGGACACCTTTTGCTCTATTTGCCCCAGAAGGCATGGCAGGGGAATGGAAAGAACGAAAACCATTTAAAACAAGCACTGGCGTTGCCAATAGGTCTCGCAGTAGGAAAGTTGGAGCTATTACAATTACAAATAATGCCTTTTTTTTTTGTTTTCATTTTAAAAACATAAAGGGCTTTGTCATTTACAAAACCAATAGCTCCAACTTTCCTACTGCGAGACCTATTGGCAACGCCAGTGCTTGTTTCCTAATACAACCACGATGACATGCTTCTCTGGCACCTGATAGTTTGCTGCATATGACTGAGGCCTGTTGCTCTTTTTCGTGTTGGGCAGGGTCTTGGTGATATATTTTACAGTTTCCTGCTATATCAGGCCACAGTGACTTGCTCTGTTTACACTTGGTCATGGTGAAATTCTCCCTTTGGAAATGGTCTCTTTGTGCACAGTTCCTAGAGACCTGCTCTTCTGGCACTTTGCTTCTTGTTGAGCAGGATCCCAGTGACCACATGTACCTTGTCTAGCGCCTGTTCTCTCACTGCACTTGGAGGTTCTGGTAAGATCTATTTCAGCCTGTCTTCTGCACATGTCCATGGCGACAGGCGTCTGCTTATGGCCTGTTGCACAGGCAATGACCTCAGCTTGCACATGGCCCTGTATCTTTTTCACAAAATTTCTCACTTCTCTGACTGAAGTGACATGCTAAGTCTACACATGATCGCATGTGACCTCCTGCTGCACAGGTCCTGATGACCAGGTCATCTTGCACACGATCTGCTACCCTGTGACCCACGTATCTTCTCTCTTTGCAAATGACCTATAGAAGCATAGAAGCATCTATGACAGGCTTCCCAATAACTCGCTCCTTTTGCATAGAAGCTCTCTCACTCTCTCTCTTTCCTCTTTCGGGTGGATAGCAGCAGGAAGTCATGACGCAAGGCACGAGCCCGTCTGCAGACTCGAGACGGGATCAAGCGCGCGCTGGGAGATGCACATTTACTCGCTGCTATCAGCATCGTTGTGGCGCTTTTACCAGGAAATCATTAGCAGTTCAGCTGCGCCGGAAAGAAATAGGTTGTTCTTAATTAATTAACAAGAAATAGTGTTCTAAAAGTATTGCCTGTATCTTTTTCACAAAATTTCTCACTTCTCTGACTGAAGTGACATGCTAAGTCTACATGTGACCCACGTATCTTCTCTCTTTGCAAATGACCTATAGAAGCATAGAAGCATCTACGACAGGCTTCCCAATAACTCGCTCCTTTTGCATAGAAGCTCTCTCACTCTCTCTCTTTCCTCTTCGGGTGGATAGCAGCAGGAAGTCATGACGCAAGGCACGAACCCGTCTGCAGACTCGAGACGGGATCAAGCGCGCGCTGGGAGATGCACATTTACTCGCTGCTATCAGCATCGTTGTGGCGCTGTTACCAGGAAATCATTAGCAGTTCAGCTGCGCCGGAAAGAAATAGGTTGTTCTTAATTAATTAACAAGAAATAGTGTTCTAAAAGTATTTCAAATCAAACGATTTGACTATTGTTTGCCAAGTCAACAAGGGAGAGAACAACACGGGGAAACTGAAAGTACGGCCGGCCTGCGGCCGGCCATGAATAATTAGGGGAGGAGAGGCCGGGAAACTGAAAGTCAGCATCGTTGTGGCGCTGTTACCAGGAAATCATTAGCAGTTCAGCTGCGCCGGAAAGAAATAGGTTGTTCTTAATTAATTAACAAGAAATAGTGTTCTAAAAGTATTTCAAATCAAACGATTTGACTATTGTTTGCCAAGTCAACAAGGGAGAGAACAACACGGGGAAACTGAAAGTACGGCCGGCCTGTGGCCGGCCATGAATAATTAGGGGAGGAGAGGCCGGGAAACTGAAAATACGGCCGGCCTGTGGCCGGCCATGAACAATTAGGGGAGGAGAAGCCGCAGAGCGCATGCTGGGCGAAGCCCTTTGATGTGCTGTGCGGCCGTGAATGCGCGTGCTTGTTTGGTCACGTGATTCACATGAACTTAAAGAAAACCGCAGGAACGAAGCCCTTGGTTTGACGAGGATTTTCAAGACATGAATTCTCGCTCCGCTCGCGCGCATTGATAGGTCGCGAGACCTAAAAAACGGGGCTCTACCTCACATGTTTCCTGCAACCATATCGCATCGCACCTACCAATTATCCTCACCCATTCTAAATTTTCCAAGTTCCTCCTCATACCCACAATTTTCCAGGATACAAATTTCATGGCCTTGTCTGAGCCTGCAGATCTGTCCTCGAATTGGCCTCTCTGTACTCGCCCCCACTCCCCCCCCATTTAGGCTTTCGCTCCTTATCACAAGGGCGATTTGAGAATAACCCTGCGATATACTGGGAGGGGGATTTTGCAGAGGGCACAGGTGTTTCTTCAACAATAGGTGGACAAGGATAACAAGTGCTCACTTCCACAGGGCTACTAGCAATCGAACCTGAATACACATAATCACCCCCCCCACACTAACTCTTCAACACGGGGCCATAAAATACTAATTAAAGTTGGGGCGTAAACCCACGTTTGGCAAATCAGTCAGGGGAAGGAAACAAATCGAGGTAGGAACAGCAGAGCTCCACAGATCTGGATAGCAAAAGCCCTCGCCTGCCCCCTCACACTTTGTAAATGTTGATAAAGATAGCCCAATGGCACAATATTGATTTTCCCCACCCAGTGTATTAATTCATGCACCAGATTGCAGTAGGCGATGAACTAAGCCAGGGTATTTGTAGTTGATTACAACACAGTCCCCGTTAAATTGTTGTCTAACCCAACCAACCTGCTTGATAAACAGAATGTCACTAAAATCTCTCATTATAAAGTCAGAGTTAGAAAACAGAAAGACAAGTGGAGTCCCGTAATAACAAGTCAGTAGATTGGACTGAAGGGTCAATATATAAATGTTATTAGGGATTTCCTAATAGAGATCACTGGACCTATCTGAATTGATATTGTTAAAGGACAAAGAGCCAGAGGTAAGAGGTTCTACAATTACAAGCTTATGTGTCAATACTTTAAAGCACCAACTTTCTTTTAGTCATAGAGTCTTAACATTTGATACACAATTCTTGCATGCACTTTGTAAATAAGGTTGTTCTCAAAAAGTTGAAAGTAAAAACCATATGTAAATTTGTATTATTATTAGTTTGCCATAAAAACTTGTCATGACCACAGTTGATTAAAAACATAGAAAAAAACACACATTTGAATTTACTACTTCAGTCATAAAATACAAAACATAATCTTTAAAAATGAATCAAACATATGGTATAGAAGACAGCCAATACAGACCTCGTTTTTAAGTTCGCAAGTGTGTTGCTCCCTTGTAGACTACAAACACGGTACGTCTGTTAACACGGCTACATATGGACAGCATTTAGGCGGAAGATTAGGGCATTACTTGTTAGGAAAGGTCATTAATACCTGGCACATCTCCTGATAGAGAAACAGCCCACGCCTCAGATCTTCTTTGGGTCCCCACACTATTAGATCCTGCAGGCTGAACACCCACCTCATTCGTAGAAGAAGACTGGGCATTCTTAGCGGGTGTAGGACCTCGCATGATGATATGGCATGAGGCAGGATCAGTACTCAAAGGGGAAACCCTGCTAAATCCTTTGTCTCGGGCAGGGATAACTGAGCAATAGCATCCTCCAGATGTTGTATCAGAGGCATTAGAGGTTAGATACAGTCAGCCACTGTAGCTTTTACTATATCCAGCAGCCTAGACCAATCAATATTGACCACAGCACCAACAGCACCACCAGGGGTAAAGGTGCCATTTAAATAACGTGGAAGGCCAGAGGTCAAAGGACCATTTGAGCAGAATGGAGCAGACTCTAGAGGAGTGGACTCAGACGGCTTTTTCCAAGGGGACCACTAACGATGGAGCCATTCACGCTATTTCTTAGAGGGACAGAATTGGCTACAGCAGACCGCTGGACTGGTGTTTGGTGAATCGACCAATTAATCAGTTGGTCTCGTAAGACAGGCTCGGAACCATCCTCCCATACTGCTGCCATCTGGTCATCAGCTGTCTGAGGAGGGGAGGGGCTAGAGGTCTCACCCAGGTTGAAGGATAGGTGTAGCTCTGCTGGATCGATTTCTTTTGCGAGGACGCCCGCTGCCCTTGTTAAAAGAGTCAAGAGTTGTGACAGTTCTGCCAACCTGTTTAGTGTTCACATCCCCCAGTCTTGGTCCCCAGAAAGCTTTCTCTTTACCATGATATAACTAACAGATACAATGAAGTGCTGTAGTGGTGTGAATAAAGCACTAACTGTTCCTCACCACCTGACCATGCTGGATCTTGGTTCCGTGCGAAGTCAGGAACCCACGCTCTCTCCACAAACGTCCAAAACTATGAGCCACACCAAACGCATACTGGCTATCGGTATACACAGTCACTTGTTTTCCTTTGGACAATACGCACGCTCTTGTTAATGCAATCAACACCGCTGCTTGCGCTGAATTATGTGTGAGACGTGCAGCTTCAACAATCGTATGCAAAGTCGTAACAGCATATGCCGCAGTCGTATCACCATGCGGAAGCTTGAAGCACGAACCATCAACCCATAAGGTACCATCGCATTCTGCAAGAGGAGTGTCCCTAAGGTCTATCCTCCCTTTCGTTTCTTCCTCTGTCCTAAGGAAGCAATCATGCTGTTCAGAAACATCTGTCTCAACTGAAATCGGCAACAACATAGCTGGATTCAACGTGTTGCATCTCTTTATATGCACATGACTCGCTAACAGTGTCAATTCGTAACCTGACAACCGAGCACTAGTTAAGTGCTGTGTCTTGGTACGATTCAATAAGGTATCCACTGCATGTGGAACCATCACAATCAGTGTATTGTCCATAACTAAACCAGCAGACTGTCGAATCGAGACAGCTGCTGCTGCTGTAGCTCTCAAACAACTCGGCAACGCTCTAGCTACCGGATCCAAAGTCGACGAGAAATCCGCACATGGACTTTGCTTATCGCCAAACTGTTGAGTCAAAACTGACAATGCACATCCCTCTCTCTCATGGACATAGAGTGTAAAAGGCTTACTGTAGTGGGGGGTACCCAACAAAGGAGCCTAACACAACGCATCACGCAATTCTGAAAAACTCTTGTGACATTCGTCAGTCCAAGGAATAGGATTAGGAGTATCCTTAACAGTAAGAGCTATCAAAGGTTTCGCAAGAAGTGAAAAATTTGGGATCCACTGTCTACAATACGATGTAATACCCAAGAAAGCACGCACTTCTCTCTGTGTCGTAGGCACACTCATTTTTGCAATCACTTGAATTCTTTCTGGGGTCAATCTTCTTCCCTCCTTCGATAAGAGGTGACCTAAGTAGGTTACTTCTTGTCGACAATATTGCAACTTCGAAAGAGACACCTTATGATGGAAATCAGACAAGTGACGTAACAACGACAAAGTAGCCTCTCTACAAATCTCTTCATTGTCAGCAGCAACTAACAAATCGTTGGCATACTGAATAAGGGCAGCACCATCAGGTAAGACAATCGTATCAAGCTGTGTTTTCAAAGCCTGACTATAGATCGATGGACTCTCGCAATAGCCTTGAGGAGCGCGCTTAAACCGGAAACTTCGGCCTCCTAAAGAGAAGCCAAAAATATCTCTACTCTCCTCAGCAATCGGGATGCTGAAGAAAGCATTCTTCAAGTCAATCACCGAAAACCAAGTAGCAGAAGCTGGAATCAAAGTCAGTAAAGCAGTGATATCTGGTATTGCGGAACTACAATCTTATTCACCTCGCGAAGATCAATCACAAACAGGAGGCTGTGAAGAATCAGTTCTTTTCAGAACAGGCAAAATCGGACTATTGCACACATTACTTCTCGTTTCCTCAATCACACCTTTCTCAATCAGATCATAGATGATCGCCAAAAGTGCTCTTTCACCATCACTGGAAATGCGATATTGCGGAATGCAAGGTAATCTAGCATTCGCTTTCAACTTCACAACATATGGCGGAATCTCTAAGAGACCTATATCATTAGGACCAGTAGCCCAAAGAGAATCAGGAAGAGAAGACAATTCTGCTGGAAGTCGATCTTTAGACAAATACATCGGGGAGATTACTCTATTACCCAAGGTAAGATGTACTCCTGAAGGAGAACAATGTAGCGTTGCATACAATCTCTTCAACAAGTCCAATCCCAACAAGTTCTCACCACAACCTGTCGTCAGATTGAGGGGTGCTTCGAAATCACAAGGTCCAACAGAAAGAGACAAAGGACTAGAAATCGGATTACTAACCGGGGCGCCAGAAAAACCTACTGAAACATTTGTTAAGCCAGACAAAGGTGCGCCAGGGAGTTTAGAGTGCATGATAGAACTCTTCGCAGCACCAGTATCCAACAGAAAAGGTTCTGACACACCTGATGCAATCACTTCAACATAAGGTCCACTCTGATCTACTGGAACTGAAACAACTCCCTCTCTTTGTCTATGGCTGTCCTAGCAATCATTACCATCCATATTCTCACCTTCAACGTAATAATCGTCCGCATAGTACTGAGCTGTCCTACCAGATGCACCATTCTTCTGATCAAAGCTATTCATAGAATTCTGTGGAGGCAAAGAAGGCGCATTCTGAGAAAACACACCACGTCCTCTACCTCTAGGAGCTTGCTGAACACCTCAACCTCTCACACCAGAAACACCATTCGTGTGCTGTAACAGAACCGGACAATTATTCTTGAAATGACCCTCTTCTTTGCAATACGCACACTGATTAGGGCCTACGGGAAAACGCTGTTGAGAAGACTCGAACCTTTGTGAGTTTCTCTGATATTGCTGAGGTTGCTGACAATCGCGCTGATTACTACGAGGCGGATAAGCTTGCTGTAGAAGAACTTTAGTCTTCAATTCCTTAGTCTTCCTATCCGCTTTCTCTATCTCGTCCTTATTTCTATTCTCATAGTACTGGGTAGTAGCCAAGATCTGTGCTGATGTAGAAACAGCCCAAGCACTTTCAGAATCCTTCAACTTACTGCACAATTCGGGAAGCAAATTATGGACAAACTTGTCAACGAACAACCGTTGACCACCTTCCGTACTCATGTCCTGACCACTATGGTCGACAAACGTCTCTTCGAACCTAGTGAAAAAGTCGGACACGCTTTCATCTTTCTTCTGCTTACACGCAGACAATTTGTCCCAATTGACACGCATAGCAAGCATCAAAGTCTTTATATAATCAATAATTCTACCAGGGAGTTCAGCAATCACATCCTCGGGTTTAGCACCACCTACTTGTCTTGCATCTGCAGCTCTAAGATTATTCCATGTATCACCTAATTCCTGTGCATGATCCGTATGACGAATCTTCCCCATATAGGCTGTGGAACAACATTCCCAAACAACATGTCTATATCAGCCAAATTCATAATACATGAATCCGCAGTTTGAGATAGCTCCTTATAGTACCCTGTAGAATTTTTACGTGGATCAGGCAAAGTCTGCTTAAGGGCCAAAACTTCAACTCGCTTCCATGGAACATGTACCCAAACACGCTGAAAATGAGGCGGAACAGGTGGATTAGCAGCTGCATCACCCGGTCTCCAAACTGGGAGAACCTCTCGCATTGGATATTGACGCGCCTTTCTCCTAACTGAAGAATCGGGCTCAAACAACGGCTGAGAAGGAGACTCACTCCTAAACGACAACAATGTTGCAACTGCTCATTCAACATTAACACCCACTATAGTTCCCTTCGCAAACTCAGACTGCACACGGAACAACTCAGGCGGAGCTCGTCCTAACTCATTATCTTCCCATTCTTCACGAAGGAAAGTACACATTATGTTGAAAACATATCTCTGCTTCGGTGCTTCCCATTGACGGAAGACATTCATAACAGACTCTAAATCATATCTCAAAGAATGAGTAACCCATTTACGCGCTAAATGATCCAATACTTCCCGCTCATCGGGACCAGGCAATTGGCTACGCAATTGTGTACGCACTGAAGCAGGGGTCATATCAATGACCCAAAGAGAGAAGACAAAAGAACAGCAACAGTGTCAGTCATTCTCTGTTGAACAGAAGGAGAAGTTGACAAGAGAACAGGAGACAAAGCAGACTGAGAGGAAACCAACGTAGGAACGGTAGAAGAAGAAGTAGCAAGTACAGGAGACAAAGTTGTAGGAATTGGAGGTGAAGTAGGTAGCAAAGTCGGCGGCCCTTGAGAAGGCTGCGCCAAAGGAATAGGAGCCAACTGAAGAGGAGCTGGCTGTTGAGGAACCACGGGAGGCAAAGCAACTGGAGGCTGTGCAACTAAAGGCGGCGGAGGTGCTGTAGCACTCTGCACATAAGGGGGTGGCGAACTCAACAAATGTGCCATCAAAGGGTCTTTCTCAAGGTTTTTCTTTGCATCTTGCTGTTGAGGTGGCAAAGCTGGATAGCACTTATCTATCGCCAGTTTACGTTGCCTGAGCAACTGTTTGCTTTCTTGTTCTTCTTCGTTATTTCTAAACTGTACAGCAGCTTGCATTATCGAAATACCCTTCTCTCTTTTATTGTTCTTCGCTAGTTTAATTTCTTTCTGTTTGGCTTCCTTTCGCCATAGGCGGAAAGAGTCAAACATCGCCGGCCGGGCTTTCTTCTTGAACAGTTTAACTTCTAAATTATCTAAAATCTCAGTTTCATAACTACCATATTGGGGCCATTTTAGGACACCATCCTTCCTAGTATACCTAATCCATACTTCATTATACGTGATGGGGCCCACGCCATGTTTTAAATAGAGCTCATAGGTCGGAGTTCCAATCGGAGGCACCGGACACGAGTCCTCCAATCGGGAATCCCTATTACAACCACAACAAAATATCTTTCCAAGTCTGCTAAGACCAGGCTTCTTCGCTCACTAGTCTAGCTTCAAACTTCAAGGGAATATCAAAAACGATAGTCTCGTGAATACACGAGTCCCTCGGCTTTGGGTCCTGCAGGTACCAAAGAATCCCAAGGGATACCAAAACAAACTAAGGACTGGGAGACGCTCCACTCATACTTAACTGAAATATCGATGACGTCGCCAGAAGACCCGTCTATCGTCTCGCTTTACAAATCATCAAAAGGCTCCAAGACAGGGCGACAGTCAGGGCAGCAGTCCTTCGTAGCCGTCGGAATACGGGGAACTTTGCAGCAAAGACTTTCGGACCACGACGACATACAGGGGTCGATGAAGTGGCAGGCCTTCCTCCAGAATATTCACACGAAGCTCCTCACGATCGTCAGGCTTGGACCGGTACCGCTGAAGTCGCCCCAGAGTTGGGCGCCAACTGAAGAACCGGGTTTTTAGAACCGAGCGGCGCCAGGGGAAACGCCTAAAGTCTTCGGATTCACCTGTCTTGGAGTACAGAGACACGGGATACTTCTTGGTGACGTCAAAGATCAGATTTATTAGCTGCAGCCAGTAACAGAGGTCCTGAAGTACAACACAGTGTATGTTCTTAGGAGACTGCTCAAATTCATAGAGCGAGACATCGTCTTTTATGCCAAAAATCACATTCCTGGCCAGCATCAATTACTTACAAACTGACCAGTCAGAGGATGACATTTCAAATGTATCACATAACGACAAACCCACTTTCAGTTGTCCAGCCCACCAGAAATGACAAGACAAAATCCAACATTCTTGCTCGAACAGGCCGGACGGACCCATCATAAAAGACCTCAACCCAAATCAATAATTAAGCCATAAAGGAAGGAGCAGAAACAGATGAGAAACAAGATAGAAGGGTGTGTGCGTGTGCCATAAACTAAGCAATGTCCTGCTCTTTGATCTCTATCTGACCAGCTGCCTGACAAGGAACTGGTTTAGCAAGTTTAGCCTCAGGCAACAGGTTCAGTTCACTCAGGTCAAACAGAAGTCAGCACAAACTCAAGCTAAGGTGCATGTGTCCCAAAGACTTGTTTGGCCACAGTCATCAGCCTATGTGAGGGCATCCACACACAAAATGGCTGCCGTACACAAAATGGAACCCGAAGGTTCAGATGAAATCCCTTAGTACGCAGTGTATCCATCAATCGATCATGACGAAAACACTCGTACATACCGCACTCATCATTTGCGGTCCGCTGATACCAAAATCGTCACGATACGACGACCTTCATTGAACAGGTTCAGAATTCACGGAACCTCACCAACTCGACCGAATCTTGTCATGGACCACGCATTTGAGCCAAAGAGTTAGATTAGAAAGTACCAGACAGTGTATTTTCTGACAGGTAATACATATGAACTGGGTAGCGTCTTTTTGAGGCTTCTCAGCTGCCTTTAAGCAGGTTGTTTCAGTCAGGATTGACCCATCAGTTGTAGTTGGTGGCAGTGCCACATTACATTTTACCAGTTGAAAGGTATGGGATGCCAGAGCCTGGGTACCCTCATGGGTGATTAGTCATGATTTAAAAGTACTGATTGATTGACTGATTGATGCCTTTTCTGGCTCAGTGACTAATTAGACTAACATGGGGTCCGGGTGACCAAAGAGGACTCCTTCATCAATCCTTCATATAGTCCTCTGTGAGCCCTAGCTTTAGGAATGAGCAACAAGTGTAGGTTGTTTATTAATCTTAAGAACTTGAAGTGAATCATTCATCAAATAGTCATTAAGGTAAGTGCCAGAATATTTTAACCAAAATATCATCTTATAGAAACAATAGGGGCTATTCACATTTAGTAGTGTTTTTAGTAGTACTACAATAGTACTACTAAAGTACTACATAATGCTAATCACAAGCCTAAAATTGAAAATCTCCAAATCCGCCTCTCCTATCGTTTCTATTGGAAGATCCTCACACATGAAAGTTTATTACTCAGTCGTAAATGTGGGAGGGATCAAGGGGAGTGGCTAGAAAAAAGGGGCATACCTACTAGTACATTGGACGGGTTTAGAAATGAGTACGGAGTGGGTTCATGGAGGGTTTGGAAAGGGTTAGGGAGGGATATGCATCCACCCACAAAAGAGTAAACCATTGCTATTCACAAACAGCACTTCTAAAGTTACTACACCCAACTCGAGACCTAAAACAGTACTAAATCACTCCAACTCAGAACTGGGGTAAGTCCAGCACTACAAATGGCCAACCACTGTTATTACAACATCCTCCCATAGCAAATAATGGAGATAGGGACTTGAAATAAAACATCAGAGGAAACGATGCTAAGTTAAATTAGATTATTAAAAATATTTGAATATATAATTTATTGTTTAAATGAAACTAAAAAGAAAGCATCTTATTTATTAATTAATTATAACATATTTTAGCACGTAAAAAATAATTTATATATATATAAACACATGCATACATATTATTCTAACATTAACTTTTAGTAAAATATAATTACATTTTTAAAATGAATACTGTACATCACTTAATACTTATTAATGCATAATAAAAACAAAAGGCCTTATTACAATGTCAGTCGGAGTTGTCTCAGACCGACACCGTCTCAGACTAGGGACCGACCAACCTGAGGTCGGCGATTCCGACCGCCTGATTATGATGCGACCAAACACAGTTTGGTTGGATACTGACTTTTCTTTATGGATGCTTGTGCCACTGCCATAAACTGGCCGTAATACAGGCTCCTATAAGAAAAGAGGGGGGCGGTGTAAAACCCTGCACCCTCTGGCAGGCACCCCTTGGTGCCTCTCACACCATGAAGGGACCTTGAACCTTGGACCTTGTGGCAGGAACCCCTTTGTGCCTACCTGGCACACAGTGCAGGGTTTTCCATGGGGGTACCCTAGGTACCCCCTCGACTACCAACCATAGGCCGCAGGTGAAGGGATCCCTGCTAGGGGCCCCCAAAATCGTTTTCCGACAGCCTTTCCACATTGGAAAGGCCAGCACGGAAAGGCTGTGGGAAACCAACATTGGAATCCCGACAGCTGTAACACCATCAATTGAGGATTATGGTGGAGTTCCAACTGGATGGAAAACTCAGAGAACCGGTCGGAACCTAGTCGGAATGACCAGCCGGTTTACGATCTGACCGACATCATAATCATTTGGTCAGAACGCAAACTGACCGTGTCGGTCAGAATGCCTCTGGCCATCGGTCAGATGCTTTCCGACCGACATCGTAATCGGCCCCTTTATGTTTTTTTACTTAAGGCAAGAATTAATTTTTTTATTTTAACTTCAAAAAAATAAGTTTCATTTAATATAATATATTTACATTAGTTAAAGTTAATAGTATTGCAGCATGTTTTTACATTTTGTTCTACATTTTTAATAAATAAATAACATGAATTTACATTAATATTTAACTTTTTTTTTTTTTCCGAGTTGAATACACTTTTTAACTTTTCCCTATACTTTACCACTGGAAGACTCCACAGTGAGGGTGGAGATCTTCCCATGGTAAAATATAAGGAGCATTAAAAATGTTTGTTATACTTTATAATATATGAGTTACAATATATGTTATGTTAAAAATGAATCAAAAATATGTTTATTCATGTACTTTTAATGTAGAACAAAAAAAAACTACAGCAGTATTCACCTAATTTTGATGTAAATATAATTAATATAAAATATTTTAAGTACATTCAAAATGAACAATTATTATTATTTTTTTTTTTTATATTTTAAACAACGTAATTTAATTTAACATTATTTGCTATTGGGTTTTATTTTAAGTCCCCAACCCCCTTATTTCTATGGACGGTGTTGCAATATCAGTGAATATCAACGTGGTGCTGGACTTACCACTGTTTTTTTTAACTGAGGTAACTTTCACATGTAAATTTGGGACACGTATGAGTCAACACATTTGAGAATCTATCTACTCATTTTTTGTGAATAGGCAAAAGTAGCATGGTTACTCAACAGAGTAAGAGTAAATTACATGTGAAATGACTACCAAGTGTACGTTATCTTTCTGAATAGCCCCAAATGTGTCCTAATGTAATTTACTACAATATAGCTCCATTTAAGCCAATAAAAAATCTACACCCAGTTGGGACATATTTTGGGGAATGAAATTTAGGACTCAAGTGTATTAGACTATATTTTTTTATAATGCCATCCCGTTAATTTATCCTCCTATTAAGAATGTGTGTATATGAATTCATTTTGACATTTCAGCCTAATGACCAATTTGAAAAGACACATTTAATAAAAATGGTACTTGACCTCATTGTAACTCTTCCATTATTCATCAATTTTAGAATATTGCTTTAATCTCGTTATGAGGGTTGTGCATAACATAATAAGATAAAACAACTGGGTAATAGAATAAAAACATGTAAAGTTTTGAGGTAGTGAACTCCTTTATGCATTTTTTTACTGATGTGTCACATTTTCTCACATTCCAAGCTAGTTTGTTTCCTGTGACCAGCGGTCAATGTACCCCCTAAAGGATGCATTTATTTATTGATGGGAGAGAAGTACAATAGCATTCTAGTAATTTAAACATTTTCAGGTGTGCCGCATCTGGATTTCATAATCATAATATCCATAATCTCTCTAACCTCCATAACCTCCATATGATGTTTGTGGAATGCTCATATTAGCACAAGCCTCATGGAAACATCAAGCAAAAGCACCGCCCACTGGAGGAAATTAAAGAAACACTGCCGATTGGACCACATGTCCCAGAATGCAACTATAAAAGTTCTCAATTGGAGGATCAAAATTTAAATTAGGACATTAGGCTGTGGACACCAGCGATGTGTAAGGTGCAGGCTTACCTTTGCTAAAGGTCTTTGGAGACCGAAATGCGTCAGGACTGCCATGCTGCTTCACCAATTAAGAAATAAAGATCTGTAAACAGCAAGTTACGAGTGCAGCTCAACTTCTTTCCGTCAATGAAGAATATGTTAATATATATATGTGACCAAGGGCCCACGGGCCCGAAACGCGTCGTGCTGTTGTTGCCTCACCTGCACATTAAAACTTAACCCGAAGCCAGATCCTGTGGTCCGTTTCTCTCTTTGTTCTTCGCCGATCCTGGGTGATTGGAAGTAGCGTGTGTAGAGACACTCGGTGTATATATATATATATATATATATATATATATATATATATATATATATATATATATACCCAACAACGAAAACTCCAATATTTGTACGCTCTCAGGAATCAAACACAGTCCAAGAGTGCAAGTAGAACCTTGGTTTTAATCACACAACGCGTTTCGGCGACTTGCCTTGATCACGTGATCAAGGCAAGTCGCCGAAACGCGTTGTGTGATTAAAACCAAGGTTCTACTTGCACTCTTGGACTGTGTTTGATTCCTGAGAGCGTACAAATATTGGAATTTTCGTTGTTGGATATTGACTTTCCGGTTGCTTCGCCGGAGTGTACGCCACTTGTCCACGGGTCACCGCGTTGCAGCAGGAGCAGCTTTTTGTTGGTATATATATATATATATATATATATACTGCAATAGTTGAAACGCATTGGTGACGTTTGGTGGAATGCTGATGATAACCTAAATACATTTGGAAACAAAGCGCCCAGAAGAGCAGCATAATCTCTTTTTGTATTTGCAATATTGTAGGGTTTGTAGCCATACCCCAATGACTGCACCAGCAGGTAGAATGCACCGATTTCACAACCACTTTGCTGTAGGTTTCAGCATAAGAGGTGGCGCTAAGTATCATAGGAACTTGTAAGACTCCAAACTGCTGCGGAGTTGAAAAAGAGATGCTAATCTCCTGCGTTTGTACTACACATTTGAAGACATGTATAACCAAGAAACTTTCCACTTCAAAAATGCCTTGGGACATTCTTTGGTGGTGTATACCAAGGACAGCCTCATGGAGATGGTGTGCATATGTCCTGGGTTAAAAGCCTTTCATATTGATGCAACCCTTCAACTGATTTAACACTCAGTAGAGTTGGGACTCAAGACTGCTGACAGTGTTGGTGAGGGCTGAAACTCAAACCCCAAACCTCCTTACGTAAGATAGCTGCCGACGCCGCTTCCTTTCTGCCCGGAGGTGCCTTCATTACCTCGCTGGGGTTTCCGCTGAGTGGGAAGCGAGACTGCTGATGATGCTGGTGGGGGCTGAATCACAAGCTACATCCTTCCTTGCAGCAGGTAGCCACCGATGCTGCTTCCTTTGCACCTGAAAGTGCCTTCATAACTTTGCTGGGGCCCCTGCTGCGTGGGACGCAACCAGACACGCCCCTGGGCAAAGAGCAGGCCCATCAGCGCCCGACCGCAGCCGGACGAGGCTGGGCTGTCCCACCCCCTTTGTTTTTTGTGAGAAGTGGGATTAATGGACAGAGCTGTATTTGAGTTCATCTAAGGTGAGATTTTCTTCTCTTTGGACTTGTAAAATCGAACAGGGGCCACCAGGGCCGGACTGGCTACCGGGCGTTTTGGAATGCTGCTGAGCTGGGGGCTGATTTCGTTGATGGGGACCTCCGTGTACTGAACGAAATTCGTTTCGCTTTAATTATTTCGAAGAACAGGCAGGTCTCCATGAACAAAATCAGCCCCCACTGCAGTGAAATCAGACCCCAGCTTGGCAGAATTCCTAAACGCCCGGTAGTCAGTCCGGCCCTGAGAGCCACCCTTACACACCCCTTTGTTACTATAGACAGCATTCTTGTGAGGGCGGTTGGGATTATAGCGAAGTAAATAGTAACAATAGAACTTAGGCTATCCTTGGACCATGGTATACTATCAGCTTGGCAAACCCCTACCAAGATTAATGCTTTTGAGCCCGCAAATGGAAAAGCAGGTTTGACGATCGAGAACGTTAACACTGACAGTGCCAGTATGGGTGCCCATGTGAGTCCCGATGATGTAGGATCTGAGCCAGCTGATGATACCATCACACAGCCCAGTACAAGCCTAGCCGTGAAGCGCAATAGATTACCTAGGAAGTCAATGACTGCTATGCTGAAACAACTGTCTTCTCATCAAAATAACAAAGGCCAGCTGCTTTCATGGGCTCAGTCATCGTTGCAATCAACAACTCGGTCGTCTGTCAGTCAGACTAGTGATGCTATGTTAGATCTTTTTCCTCACTGGATGTTGTATGTGACAAATTAAGTGCCATTATTGATGAAAGAATTAGGCCGAATCAAGGGGGGTAGTCACTCATCAGGGGGTAATAACTACCTGTACATAATATACACTGTACTTCCGCAACAAATGTAGGTAAGAGCTCTGACACAAATACCTGGAGGCTTGACCCAGTGATAAGCAGTGGTGGCATGATCTCCAAGAAGATTGCAGCCCAAAATATTAGCACTCAACCAACCCCAGTGCAGCCTGACCTGGCCTGGCACTTCAGTGCATAATCCCACAGAATACCGGGGATACAGTCCCCTTACAATGTCATGGTATACTGAATCTTCTCCCTGCGGCCTGCCCTTATGTGTTCATGTTGGCCGGGGTGCTTTCTCTATTGACTGGTCAGCAGGAGTCTTGTACACAGCTTCAGAATTAGGTGGCTCATTGGATTCACAAACATATGTTTTAATGCATGGGATTTGAAAAAGGAGATCATAATGGTGAGAACGGTCGAATGGCTTGGTCAATCAAAAAAAAACATAACAGGGGACTGCATTGTTGTTAATTTCCAGAATCCTGCATGTGTCAAAAAAATCATAAGCTCATAAGCACAAAAGAATATGGCAGCTTCACAAACTCAGATTGCCACTTTGCTTTTATTTTTTATTTTACAAAGTTTTATATAGCGCGAACTTGACCCAAATTGGTTATCAGAGAGCTTTACATAGCAACAGTTGTATTACATGAGTATCAATCAATCAAATTACTTTATTTGTATTTCATCTTGAAAAACATAAAAGCACAGATAAAAATACATTTCCAGGGGAATAAATAAGGCAGTACAGTTACTTTACAACCTGATTGTCAAGTCATCTTCCATACATTGGAACTTTAGGTATGACGCTGTACAATGTCTTAATCTATACTGTTTTAGGATTGGTAATAAAAACGACCTCCTATGCAAAGTGTAAAACACACACAAGAGATAGTTACATGCAATGTTGATTGTGGCAAGCTACCGTCACAGGGGCATAGTGCTAGAGTACGTGACCAATCGTTCATCATAAGGAATGTAGTGACCCTGTGCACAATACCTAGGCGGAAGCGTGTCAATAACATCCGATCTAGGGGTTTTATCACATATGACAGATATGACTGAATCCCAGTACATGACAGCATAATGTGGTTTTCCATGACCAATTGTTTTTCTTTCTACAGAAATCATCGCTTTTCCTCCAGATAGGACAAATATTCCTTTTTTAAAACCTTTCTGGAGGTGCTACGTTCATGATCAATCGACTCCCGACTTTTACACAATGTCGTCTTCTGTTTGACCGTAAGGATTTCTTTAATATTAGCTGAGATATTCAAGAATGCTTCTATCACATCCACACCTTTATTTTCCTCCGCTAAACACCCATTAAAGTCCTCTTGTGTTTCATTTACAAGCTGCCCCAAAAAGGCAGTGGGGTCCACCTTCTGCCATTTTAATGTATACCCATTTCTACTTGATAAATTTATTTCCTGGTTATATGAAGAACCCACATCTCCCATTCTATTGTGGGTACCATTCTCAAATACAAGAGAGACACTATTGGGGTAATGATCACTCACCGCATAACAGAGTGTACAAAATGTTAAAATCCTTACAAATTTCGTATTTTTTTAGAGCAAAACAAAGTCAATCGTCGTATTGCAACCTCTCCCTATGCATGTGGGCTTAAAAGCTACTGGAGAAATACATAATTCATTAGCATAATCTAGATTGAATTCAGACATAATTTCATTTAACATATCTCCCAAAGCTGAATGTGTAAAATGAGGTACAGCTTCATCTGTTTCCTCCCCTAGACCACATATGCCGCTCTGGTAGTGCGGTAGTGCCTACACAGATAACAATTTAAATCCCCACCCCATGTAAAGCACGGTTCCCCTTTTGGCCTCTCTTGGAGTTTCCTCAAATCCCTTTGCAGTTGGTTGAAGACACTCAGAATCATGTCTTTCGATGCATTATTATAGAAGTTAATAATTATCAAACAGCCAACTCCCTTAAACTGTAACTCCACGATCTGATAGCAATCATTGTTTCTTACAAACATTACTTTCTCAATACTTAACAAACGTGAAATATAAGTACATAGACCTCCTTCTTTGGGTTTGCCAGCTTTACTAAGAAGTGCTGGGGTATGGTAGGTCTAAAATCCCTCCATATGCAGCTCACTAATTTGCCAAGTCTCTTGTAAACAGATTATCAGGTGATCATTCACAACCTTCAACCATGCTGGGTCATGTATTTTTGCGGCTGCCCCGCTATATTCCAAAACAATAATTTACATTGTTGTTTCCCTAATGATTGTGGCCTATCAAATGTATCTAGATATTCATTATTTATGTTAACTTTAGGGATACTATTATGAGGTTGTTCCTTTACATGACTCACAATTTCTAATTCTACTTTTCCTTGTCAGTTATTATGAAAGGGCTGAAGGTCAGTCATTAAACAACTCTCCGAGGAGTCATCCACACCATGTTTTACTGTAGGCATAACTATTACCCTATTGTCTACTCTCGTCACCAGAACCGTGCAGTCTGTTGGCATATAATCCTTACTGCCCCCTCTAGGGTCTTGGGTCAGTAGTCAATCCACGTTCCCCAGCGACAATAGAGGTTCGAATCTATTTTGTACAGCCACGTTAAAAGGATTCCACCTGGCTCTAAAATTCGGCCCAGGGTAGATAAACTGTCTTTCCAAATTTGGAGGATTATAGAAAAAACCAAGAGAAAGTACACACATTTCTTTCTCAATAATATGCGTTTTACCCATCCTTGTCAATAATACATGAATAAGTCTGGGATCTCTAAACGTTAAAACAATACAATCCCCAGCCGCCATTTTCCCTCTGTTTCCTACCCAGCTAACACGGCGAGCCATTTTAAAATTTGAAAAAAGAGCTTCATCCAAGCCAGTTTTTTTCCCTAACCATGAGAGTTATCTGTTTCGCAGAGTTTCCCAGGATTCATGAGCTGCTTCCGGTAGGGGAGGAACATTTGCTATTACAATAACATAAGGCGATGCAGCCGGTGGCAAGTCAAGGTGGCTGCCTTTATTACTATAAATCTTAGGTGTAGACATCTCTATTCTTTGGCTCTCTTTTAACCCCTTGGACTTTTGCAATTCCAGACTCTGACTCTGGGTGACTCGGTTTGCCATGATATTGTTGTTGATAATGTTATCAGACTTTATCGGGTCATCATTCTTTACAGGGCCATTCGCACAGGAAATTGCCGGGTTCAGTGGCTGCGATGAGCTACCATGTAAAGATACTGGCATTAAGCCTCAGTTGGTTATTACTTTTTAATTGAGTCTCAATCGCCTCCATTTTTTTTCGAAAAGTTTTCCCATTGAGCCTGTTAGAAAGAAATACAATGTATCTAGTATTTTTGTTATATTGACCAAATCTTTTCTATATTCCTCCGAAGGGTGTCCAAGTTTTTTCAAGCCCGACTCCCACCTGTTTCTCATTCTGAGTTATCTTAACAGTCTTACTAGTGGCTTTCCTTTTTCTCCCTCGTGTTTTTTTTATTTTTAGCCATATTTATATTCATATCTTCGATCACATCTTTGCTACCCCGATTTATTAAAGGGGTTTTCGATCTTTTGGATGGTGGCTCAATCTCTTTTTCGGAGTCTGTCACCTCAATATGATCCGAGACATTCAAGACGCACCCATTTATTGCGCCTGTCTTAATTACCCCTACATTGGTAACCTCACCTTGACTATGTAGAGTTTCTGCCCCTAAGCTTGATTCTGCCAGTAGGGATAATCTACCCTGTGATAGGGTCTCCTCTACAGATATTATTTGTTCCTCGATAGCTCCCATGGCCTCTTTTAAATATGTCATTAATGTTTGTTGTCCTCTGCCTCCTGTTTCTGTATTAATACAGGAGGTGGAAACATTCTTTCTTTTTCCATGGTGTGGAATTTATACTATATCCTACCCAAAAAAGAAATGATGCCAATAATACAGCAGCACACTACGAAGGAAATTTGCAAATTACGCTGGGATGGAAAATAAAACGAGAAAACAATGAGCCAGCAGCAAAATACTGGAATGTTCAAAGGGTACTTGTATTATAACAGCACACTACCAAAGGGATGTGCAAATTATGCGGGATAGGAGCTGGGGGATAATAGGCCAATGTGCCAGCAGCTGAATACCAGAATGTGCAAAGAGTGCTTGTATTACAGCAGCACACTACAAAAGGAATGTGCAAATTATGCTGGGATGAGAGCAGGAGGATAAAGTGCCAATGTGCCAGCAGCTGCATACCAGAATGTGCAAAGAGTGCTTGTATTCCAACAGCACACTACAAAAGGAATGTGCAAATTCCACTGTGATAAGGGCTGGGGAGATAAAGTGCCAATGTGCCAGCAGCACAATACCGATATATTCAAAGAGTACTTGTATTATAACAGCACACTACAAGAGGAATGTGCAAATTATGCTGGGATAGGAGCTGGGGGGATAAAGTGCCAATGTGCCAGCAGCTGAATATCAGAATGTGCAAAGAGTGCTTGTATTACAGCAGCACACTACAAAAGGAATGTTCAAATTATGCTGGGATGAGAGCAGGAGGATAAAGTGCCAATGTGCCAGCAGCTGCATACCAGAATGTGCAAAGAGTGCTTGTATTCCAACAGCACACTACAAAAGGAATGTGCAAATTCCACTGTGATAAGGGCTGGGGAGATAAAGTGCCAATGTGCCAGCAGCACAATACCGATATATTCAAAGAGTACTTGTATTATAACAGCACACTACAAGAGGAATGTGCAAATTATGCTAAGATGGGAGCGGGAGGATAAAGTGCCAATGTGCCAGCAGCTGAATACCAGAGTGTGCAAAGAGTGCTTGTATTACAGCAGCACACTACAAAAGGAATGTGCAAATACCGCTAAACTAGGAGCTGGGGAGATAAGGTGCTATAGTGGAGAAGTGTGGCTCACTGGTTAGAGTGGAGAAGTGTGGCTCACTGGTTAGAGCAGGCAGACCCCGAAGCAGAGGTCAGACCCGGGACCAGGGTTCGATTCCCGACGCGGCAGGGTGTTGAGCTGAAATGTCCACAGACTCGATAATTCTCGCTTCGGTGCCTGACCTAATCATGGGTTCACACTATGCAACTCTGGGCATTAAGCTTGCTTAATCTCCACAACGGTCCCCCTGCGGCGGGATGCCTGGCTTTCATCTTGGGGATGCCCTGTAGGGGCTATCTCACAGGGAAAAAACCAGGACGGGTTCCCAAGGCAAGCGCGGAGATACCCCTTCGGGGGTCGATTCTGGCGCTATATAAGAAATGCAATAATAATAATAATAGTGCTAACAACGGTATAACAGAATGTGCATAAAAGCTTATACTAAATTTAATGGGCCAGATACCATAAAAGCCTCAATTGGATACCACATAAAAAAAAAGTAAAACTGGTCTCAGATGCTGACTAAAAAACAATTATAAAAAACACAATTACATTCCGCTCGGGCTAAGGTGCATATTAGGGGTAAAAAGCCAGGAGGCTCCCTCTTCCGCCTGTCTCTATCAACAGAGAGGTAACAGCTGGGATTACTTAAAAAGCCAGGGACAGTTACAAGATGTCAGAATCTTAAACAGCGTGTGAGAATATGGAGATGATATTCAACAAGTTCAGGGAGGGCGAACTATAAAAGTCTAAGTCACTCACAGTCCTCGAGAGTTCAAACACGGTACCTCTCCTCTGATACCAATGTCCTAGCGAGATCCTGGTCATTAGAGAGGGGGCCCTGCCCTGCCTCCTCCTGGCGACGATGGGCAAGGATGGGCCCGCCCTTGGCCCGGGCGAGCCTGCACGCGTCCTGCGCCGTGGGAGCCCTCTGCCCGATTTAGCTCCTGGTGGTCGCGCTGGATTCCGCCGCACCTCTTGCGGGACCGCACTGCCTGCTGGGAGGTGTTGTCTTCTTGGCAGTCGCGGCCCGCGATCCGGAGGTCTGCGGCACCACAGTAACTATGCCCAGTAGGATCCTGAGGGAAATGATGCAGGCAGCAAGGTAAATTTGGCCACAATGAGTATTCATTCATTTTTATTTTGGTAGGCACAGAGAGATTAATTGATTTGCCCAGAATCACAGGATGTTCAGTGTCGTTGCCGAGACTCGAACCCAGTTCCCCAGATTCGAAGTCGACCGCCCTAGCCATTAGGCCAACTCCTCTCCCTTATTAGGGTACTTTTAAAAGCCCCCCCACTCAGATAATCGGAGGTGACAGAATTTTTGTATTAACATACTCCGCACTAATATGTTCTCAGCACGCAGTAGTCTGGAAAATATAGATTGACGTTTCTCATGACCTATTAGAGCTGCATTGCCCCCCGTGTTGGTGATTTGTGATATCCAGGTACTTTTATGCCAGGGGAGTTATTGGAAGGAAAACAGCCCAGGTGCCAGTTATCCCCACATTTGGGGGACTCCAGGCAGGTCAACAGCTCAGGCCTCAGCACCCCTTCGTTGTGGTATTCCCAATGGTATGCCCAATGTTGATCCTTGTGTTTGCTTAGTTCACACTAAGTTGGCAGGGTGTGCCCAGACGTGGGTCCCTTGCTCACTTTGCCACTGGATTCAAGCTAGCCTGGCTGATGAACGCTGTTAGCCCAAAACCGGGCCCAGTATTGTTTGCGGTCCAGGGAAGACATGCCTTGGCAGTTCGGGCTGGACTGTTCCCATGAGGCACAGGGTCAAGACTGATTTGCATACAGCTGTGTCTGAACTGGGGTGGCAATGTGAGCTAAGAACAATGATGGATTCAACCCAGATCTGTGACTGGGGGTGAGTGTCTGAAAATTTTCAGCGCTCCGTCCATCATCTCCTTGTGTTTGCAATATTGATTCTTTAGTATATATCACTGCATCTGACCCAGGAATTTCTGCCATGAACAGACAGAGGCCCTTCCTTAAAATATTAAGTTGGAATGTGGCCGACCTACAGGTAAAGCTTAACATACCTGAGTGGGTAAACTTTGTTAGTGTTATGATATTATCCTGTTTCAAGAAACTTGGGATATACCTCCCTCACTAGTGGATGGCTTTTAATGTTTTAGTGTCCAAGGCATTCTATCACAATATGGGTGCATTTCAGGGGGACTGGCTATATGGATAAGTGTTGTCCTAGGGGGACATGGTAGACGATTGAGGATAGTAATTTTCAAGCAATAGTTTTAATGATTGGGGTGAGCTTGATAATTGTGAATTTTTATAATAACAATTTTGTCGGGATCCTAAATATGAAGTTTTCCCCACTATTTAATTTTATTTCTAAAATATTAGATGATTTGGCACAATCATGGCATACTGCTTATCTTTTCTTGGAGGGGGACTTCAATGGTCACCTCCCTCAGTTGAACGTAACATGTGGCATGATGACTCCTATTGTAGTTAATAACAACTCATGGAGCTAGCTGTATTTCTTACCACGCTTGACTTAGTCAATGTCTTATAGGTTCTTGGGCTGCGTGAGTGCACAATTCCTACTTATCATGGCAGAGGTAGCTCCTCCATAATCAATTACATCTTTATTACCCACAGCTTGGAGGACTTACCTTCTCATAGTTAATTGGTCCCTTCCACCTTTAGCGATCACAACACTTTCAAAATGTCATTATCTATTTGCTCGAAGTATAGGTTTAGGGTGGGCATTGCAGCTCTTCACAAACTAAAATCTGCAACCGTATGAAGACTACGGGACCCTGTTCAATTTCTTTTAGACTCTAAAAAGAGATAATTAGAGGGTGGTGGAGCAGTGCCTAACTATAGAGGCTAATGATGGCTTAGTGGTGTACGTCTATATCAGATTATGTGATAGAGTTAGAATAGCTCTATTAAAACTTATACGACCCATGCAGTACTCCCCTAGATGGTTTAGCACTGAGTGTTCAGCAGCAAATGGGGCATTGAGGGAAGCTTTGGCCTCTAAACCTAGGGATCTGGCCCTAGTGCTGAAACTGAGGAAGCAATAAAAAGAAATCAACTACAAAAGATGGCAGGAAGTAATTGTGAGTCAATGGAAGACATTAGTACAGGCATCAGTGCCAAATAATAGCAGATCCTTCTGGCTCATAATATCTGAGCTGAAGCGTAAAAACAGGCCACTTAGTACCATCTTATGTCACATCTCTAGCAAGCTATGGGAGGAGCAGTAGGTCCCATATAGGTTATACGCTGCGTAATTGTGCCTCATGTGTCTAGTACTTGCTTGTAATCACCCCTTCACCACCCAATAATAAATGACGTAAATTGAACATGGGTAGGTGCACTGGGGAACAGATGTACAAGCACCTTGCAACACTTTTGCGCCGTCGTTGCATCACGTTTTGTGATGCAGCGACGGTATAAACAATGCGCCACATTACGGCCCATTTACAACCTGACACATCTAGGGAGATGTGTCACGTTGAAATCCCCTGCGTCAAATTATACCTCTGTCAGGTATAACGTATGCAGGCTAGGCGTTCCCATGCAAAAAAACAGGTAGAACTGAGATAGTGAAATTTACAAGATTTAACTGCATCTCTAACAATACTCCTGAAGGAGTCCGGTCCAGGTTTTCATTCGTGCTTCCACCGAAAACGCTAAGCGCCGCATTCCGAGAGAGGTGGTAGTGGACGATGAGGCGGCTCGCTTCTTGCTTTTCATGCTGTCTTTATCCTGCCGAGCCCCTCTGGTGCTCCCTGCGGCTCCCCGCGGCCGTGAGCCACCCACTGAACAAGAAAAAGAAGGAGATGGCAGCGAGAACCGGCAGTGAGGAAGAGCCACCGGCGAGCCACGAGCTGGCAGTCAGAAGAGCTGTGTGCCCCTCCGGTCAGCTGTCAGTTGTGACAGTAGGTTCTGTTAGTAAGGAGGCCGTGGTCCCTGGGGGGGCTGTCAGCAGGGGACTGCGCAAGAGGAACAAGAGGAGCAAAAGGAGCTGTAAGACTGCGACAGGTCCCCGCTCCAGGTGCCAGCTGTGGAAAGTGCGGTAAAAGCAGAAGAATAGAGAGCCGCTCTGGAGTATTGGAGGTGTAGGAGTTGTAAGGAGAGCTGGAGACGCAGAGTCAAATTGTTGGGCAACCAGTGGTGATGAAGTGGTGAAGAGGAAACGACAGCAGAAGGAAAGGTGAGTCACAGCTACTGTTTGCAGTCTTTCCTATCACCTTCTCCTTCACTTCAAAGGTCTTTGCGGAGCGGGGGACCGTGGCAAGGGTACCTGCGGAAGCGGCCCAGTCAGGTCTGCAAGCACCTGTTCACCACTTGCCTCCCACCGCACGCTTGATATCCAGCCCAATACCAGCCTGACATCGGCCGGATATCCAGCTTAACTCAACATTACTGTATTAGCGGCACAGAACATAGTTGGAATACCTTAAAACTTTTAAACCTGAGTAGTCAACGGAATGACATCAGGCCGGCTGCGTGGGTCATTGTCACGACCTCAAACAAAGCGGCGGAGAAAGAATGAGGAGAATGGAGAGATTGCGGGTGAATTTTTGCATAGCAATCTGAGTAATCCAATAGGAGATAAAGATCAAGAATTAGTCAATTCAACAGCATCTCTTTAACTTCTCCTGCATCTCCTGCAAACGCCCAATATCCAGGAGTTCGTAGCAGGACCAGTCAACCAACTATCACAGGATTCTTCAAGCAGAAATATGAAATTGTAAATGAAGATAATGGAACAGTATCAATAGATTGTGGTGCAAATGGAGATCAAATATCTATGAACAAAACAGAGATACCTAATGGTTTAGGACCCAACCAGGGGTGTACGCTTGGTAATGCCCTACTTTGCTTAGGGAACAAGGAAGCCAGCAGTAATCATTCATTACCACATAATAGCACTGGCATCTTTCCTACAGCCGCCAGTGTGGCCTCCTCATCAGCAAAACCACAAATCAATGGCCCGCTTTTGGTTAAAGCTCAGGTTCACGCCCCCAGTGCAAAACTACACCACCCTCATTCATCCAGTGGGTACGAAGGTGCAGCAAATTTAGAACTTTTAGCATCTCCCATTGTAGAGGTAAAGATAGCGATCACTCCTAATAAAGGTACAATTACCCAAACACAACAGTTTTTTTGTCAAAATGCGAACAACTCCGTGATCAATATATCGTCTGGCCTGGACCAACATTTAATTGCCAAGGTTTTTATGTCTCCCTTCATTCGGATACCCTCCCTTACTCTGCCTGATTCAGATATTGTCTGAGGTTGTCAAACATGATACCAGAGGCCTCCTCAAGCCCAAATGACTGTAAGAACTCAATTAAAATTGACCCATCCAGCTATATTTTGGAAACTAATATCCTTAATAATGACCACAAGTCAACCCTGGTCCCAAGTAAACTTTCCGCAGAGAATGTGCCTTCGCTAAATGGACAAAGTAAGTTTGAGCAAGCTGATTCTCTGATCAATCCTCTTAGCTCAGCAGATCTATCATTGCTAGCCAAATATGATGAAAATGTTCGGATGGAACCTGTGCTTTTAAGGATAAATTAAAAGATCCCTAAAACAGAATATGTGGTAGTTTGCTTAATGTAATGGACAATATCACCAATGCCCTTAATTTCCACTCAGTCAGAAATCCACAAACACTGGCTCGCTTGCCGATCTTACCACAAAAGAAACTATCCAATCTTTAAATCCCTGGAATCCCGCCAGTGCAAAACCACGGCTGGTCCAACTGGTTCAGCCGAAACACGCCCTCCCTTCGAAGTGGCCCATGATGCTAAAAGGACATAACTAACTGTAACATCCAATTCTCAAGAAAGTGGACAAGATCAGGCCCAAAGAGGAATTAATTAGCAGTGTGAAGCGCAAAATGTGGTCAGAGGGAAGCGTGTTAACAATGTTGCCTTTTCGGAAAATATTTCAACTAATATCAAGCTTACAGTATCTTCTGAACATGTGGATGACACCGTGCCAGGTGATGGGGACACTCAAGGCATGCAGCTGTCACCTGAGATCGTTGGTAACATAAAAAAAGTAAAGTCAGTGGATAACAAATATACAGATGCAACTATGAAATTAGTATTCTCTCCATGGTATATTTCAAGGGGCCCGATGACATTTTGATTCGTGGTAATATTCTGAAACTGATGAACGCCATCCCAGAGCTTAAAGACTTAACATCGGAAGACCTAGACTCGGTTGAATTTAAACAAGATCTCAATTATTCCACTAAAGAGATGACTTTTACAACTTGAGACTGTTAACAACATTTCAGCAACCAGCTCACAATTTGAGAAATGGGGCATCAAAACATGGAAAATCAGTGAAAATCAATATCCAACTTTGCTGATCCCAAAGTTATCAATTAATAGCCCGGTTTCCATAGATTCCGCTACAAGTATGAGATCAAGAGGTCAGGGCCACTATCTAATTTAGATTTGTCATCTGGGATCAAAGTTACAAGTTGCAACCCGGGCACTCGAGTGTGTGAGGAGCTAAAGAAAAATATAGCCCTCAGTGATGACTGGAGCTGGCTTCCTAAAACACTCACAAAAGGGAGAGCTGAAACTCACGAATGATGCTTAAAGGGTTCGATTAAGGTGACAAAACCTTTTAATATTTGCTCATGGAACACCAACGATTTGAAAACCCTTATAGAGGATCATCTTACCGTAACCTTTTTAAGGGACTTTGATGTTTTAATGCCCGTAGAAACGTGGATTGTGGAAAAGGAACCCCTAATTAGTTATTAGGAGTATTTGAACTGTGCATCCCGTTAGCCAGGCTTCGGTCACACAAGTGGCGGCTTATCTATCTATGTATCTTTGAGCTTGGATGTCAAACATTATGAAATTGATTTCCAATTGGCGTGGCGTTTGTGCATCAAATTAGACCTTAAACAACCTATATTATTCATAAACGTCTATCTAAGTCCAAAAAATCTGTCAAGACATCTCAATTTACTGCACTATGGGAAGTAGTTAAAGTGTTGTACCATGACCACCCAGCCACAATGCTATTTATCTCAGGAGATTTTAATATGCGCCTTCTCACAAAAAACTGCACCAACAAACCAAGCAGAGCGCTGACACAGATGTGCCGTTCTCAGCTCAATAAATATAATCTCTTGTTACTACAGGAAGGCGTCCAAAATCACAACAAGAGTGTACCTACATTAAAAAAATCAGGCCTATTCTGCATCATCGATTATTCCATCATCTCAATGAAGCTGACATCCTCCCTCCACGACTATAAAGTGATCCGTAGGATAGAAAGTGATCACAATCCACAAACAATCTCCCTGGCATTATCAGTTGTCCACCTGCCCGAAACAAGAACCATGATGATCAGGCCAACAACCTTTAGCTTTAAAAGGCTAGTGTGGAACCCGAGAAAACAAAAGGAAATATGGGAGTTCCTAGAACTTGCAATTGCTAAGGTGCTAACTGAGAAAAAAGAAGGGAAGTCCATGGTTGATATTTGGCCTTGTTTGTGTGCTTCCCTTTTGGATTGTTTCCCTACTCCTACCACATCAAAAGGGTCCATTATGAGGATTAAAAAATCAGAATGTATACGAATTGGCTGCTCCGCCAAAAAAGAGAACTTAATAGAGCTATAAGGGCAACTTTTAGAAAACCGATTGGAGTACTAAAAACCTCGGAGCTTCATAAATTAAAAAGGCTCAGAAGACAATATAAAAATGAAATATGGAAAGCCAAACAAACATACTATGAAGGAATATGGACCAAGCTGCATTTCTCCTGCAAAACTCAAAATCCAAAATTATTCTGGGGCATAATAAACAATCCAAAGAATTGTAGTAAAAGAGGGAACAGCGCTAATATCCCTGAATTCTGCTGGGCATCTTTTATTTCTAATCTTTATGGTTCATCCCCGGACTTACTGCTTCATGATAATACTGTTCATCAAAAGTCAAGCCTGTCAAGCAGAGAAAAATGGGGGACCATCTAGGAATGTCAAGCATTATACTCAAGCTGAGCTACAAGTGAAACCGATATGGCCTTCACAACAAGTAAAAATGGCAATAAGCAGGATGAGATCGAATGCTGCACCAGGTCCCAATGGAATTCCAAATTAAAATTTTAGAGCAAAGCTTGATCTTTGTTCAGAGATTTTAACAACTTTGTTCAATGATGTCATTAAGTCTAAAATAGTCCCCGAGTCATGGCAAGGAAGCATAGTACAGCTGATTTACAAAAGTGGTCTACAAGACAACCCTGCAAATTATAGGCTAATTGCCCTAACAGATGTGGAGTCAAAAATCTTCTCAAACTGTTTGCTTAATGACTTGGAAGAATGGGCTGTAAAAGAAGATTTAATTCCAACCTTCCAAACCGGCTTTCGAAGGGTCGAGTTCCTTGGATGCTCATGATGAGCTGAGCTCGTCATGAGCCATGGCGCTCCGGTGCTCATGACGAGCTCAGCTCGTCATGGCCCGTGGAACGCTCAGATGCGGGGAGAATTCCCACGCTGTGCTGAGCGTTCCATGGGAGGCAATACACCAGTGATGAGCTGAGCTCGTCATGAGCACAGGAACGCCGTAGCTTATGACAAGCTCAGCTCGTCATGAGCATGGGGGCTCTGTGCGCTCCCCCTCCCCCCCAGCACAGCAGGGGATTAACCCCCGCAGCGAAGGGGTTAATGACTACGAACTTGACGTTACTGACTTTATTGGCCGAAAGAGCAAAGTATAGAAAGCAAAAGCTATGTATTTGTTTTGTCAACCTTAAGGCCGCTTTTGATTCTGTCCCCCGCAATCTACTTTGGGCTAAACTATCTGAATGGGGTATTCCAAACCAAGTGGTCGACATGATTAAATTGTTATACACTAATACATGGGTCCAGGTGAAAGTCAGAGACAGAAGTTGTACAACTTACCGATTTGAAACTAAGAGTGGTATTAAACAGGGTTGCGTCCTGGCTCCATGCCTTTTTTATATTTTCATGGCGGGCCTACCCTTGTATTTTAAAGTAGTCAATATATACTCACCTACCTTCTTAGGCCAATATATCAAATACTTGCAATATGCTGACGGCACCATTTTGTTAAGTCACACTGCCATAGGCCTAAGAAGATTAGTCGATTCATTTAATCACTATGTCTCTGCTAACGGTTTACAAATAAATACCAAGAAGACTAAATTAATGACGATAGGTGGTACAAAAACAGACAAGAAAGAATGGAAGAATAACAGGTTACATATTGAAACTGTGAAATATTACAAGTATCTAGGAATAACATTTGATGATAATCTGTCTTTTAAACAGCAATTCACTAACCTCAAAGCAAAAGCTACAGCCTTGTCCTTTGCTTTTAGAAAGTTGAGGGATAAGTTGTCTTGGCCAAACCATGAACATATACTTAAGGTTATGAAAGCAAAGCTGATTCCTTCTTTGGCTTATGGTTCAAAGATTTTTCATGGGAAAGACACAAAAATCCTTGATGACCTACATATAAAAGTTTTTAAATCTGTCTTTGGGGTTCCCAGATATATGGGACATATCAATGTCAGATTGGAATTTAGTCTGAAAAGACAATCTCTGTTAACGCAATCAGCCTTTTTAAAATCGTTATATTCTTTTTTTCGTTCAGACCCGGGCACCCTCGCAAACCAATGTTGGCAGGAGATAATGAGGTATGAGCATTCTAGGAGTTGGAGAGCTTATCTATTAGAGAGTTTAAACAATTTTAAGTTTCCACCTTTTGAAGACGAAGTCAGGAGCAAAGCGGTGTACAAACAGACAATAAATCGATCACCTACTCTTCTCTCGAGTCTTCTTGATAAGGATGAGCTTGCAAAAAAAAGGAGTCACTCCTGGTCAGTTATTAACTCATTTACCAAATTAGAACCTCAATCATATCTCAAACCAAACCAATTTATGTTGCTACGGTTTGGGAGATGTCTCACAAAGGATGGAATTCCTACATGGGAAAACTGGTCCTCAAACAGCTGTAGGTTATGTGGTTTTTATAAAGAATCTTTAATGCATGTTGTAACTTCATGCTCTCAGCTGTTAGAAGAGAGGAAAGTTCTGTTAAAATCCATCTTCAACGAATTAGGGGTGAGAACATGTCGACAAGGTATTATAACTTGTCTCACTGGGAATATGCCCGCCTGACCTCACAATTTGTAAAGTTCATTTTTATCGCAGAAAAGAAGTTACTCTCCAAGTGCGACTCCCCACACCAATCACTTGTCTAGACTGTTAATGATTGTTTTTGCAGGATAATGTTGTTAATCCTATTAATTTTAAACAAAAATCTGTAACCCCCCCAAAAAAGTTTTCCGAAAGTCTTGTGTATGACTCTGAATCTGAATTTCTAAAAAGTTTTTAATTGTTCATAGTAATTGGAAAAACAATTCGAGATTTTTAAAAGATTTTGTAACACATTTTTTTTACTGTTCGTAGCTACTGGTAAAATCCTAATACAAGATTAACTATCTGTTTTGTTTCACCAACGACCCCGCCACCGCCAGAGCCAACCTACACGAAGGGATGACAGAAGTAGCCAAGTGGATGATGAACAGCCGCCTGAAACTGAACTCGGACAAGACGGAAGTCCTCATCTTGGGACCTGCACCCTCCGCCTGGGACGACTCCTGGTGGCCCCCCGCCCTGGGCAGCGCACTCAAACCAACAGACCACGCACGCAGCCTGGGCTTCATCCTGGACTCCTCCCTCTCCATAACCAGACAAGTCAACGCCGTCTCCTCGTCGTGCTTCAACATCCTGCGCATGCTACGTAAGATCGTCCGATGGATCCCCACCGAGACCAGGAAGACGGTCACCCAGGCCCTCGTCACCAGCCGTCTGGACTATGGCAACTCCCTCTACGCCGGAACCACCGCCAAACTCCAGAAGAGACTCCAGCGGATTCAGAACGCCTCACCACGACTCATCCTGGACATCCTGCGTCGCAACCACATCTCCGGACACCTGAGAGATCTGCACTGGCTCCCGGTCAACAAGAGAATCACCTTCCGTCTCCTCACCCACGCACACAAAGCCCTACACAACCAAGGCCCAGGATACCTCAACAGCCGCCTCAACTTCTACGCTCCCACACGCCAGCTTCGATCGACCGGCCACGCCCTCGCCGCCGTCCCCCGCATCCGAAGAGCCACCACAGGAGGAAGGTCCTTCTCCTACCTGGCCGCCAATACTTGGAACTCCCTCCCGACCCACCTCTGCCTGACCCAGGACCACCTTGCCTTCAGGAAGCAGCTCAAGACCTGACTGTTCGAGCAGTAGCGGACCCCCCTACCCTAGCGCCTTGAGACCCTCCGGGTGAGTAGTGCGCTATATAAATGCTTTGATTGATTGATTGATTGATTGATTGGGTCCGTTCTGAAGAGGAGAAATTATTTATTTTAATTAACAGTTCAAAAATGTTTTCTAGCTGTTAGATTCTGCACAATTGTTCTTTAATTATTTCTGCTAAATAAAAGGCTCTGCACAATTGCACTTTAATTATTGTTACTAAAAGACTTGGCACAGGCACTTTTATCCATTGCTGCTAATTGTAACGTATTGCACCGGTACTCTTCATTTAGCTCATCTTAATTTTTGAAATATCAACGTATGCATTTCAAATATGGGCCTTTTTGGAGAAATGGTCTTTTGATAGGTGTGAAATTTGCAAGAATCTTAAAATGAACATCTATAATACTAGCATTATATGTGCTTTTGTTTTTTATAGCCGCCATATCATATAGATTGATTTGGTCTAATTAAGTGCACTCCTGTTATTACTGTTAAATGCGAGACACCGCACAAGGGCACTTTACCTATTGTATTTCAACTAGGGTATATTGAAATGAGAATTTAGAAAAAATGGGGGCAGTGTGGACGTCCCATTGTGTCCTTTATAGCTTATATTTGAAGGGACATCGCCTATGACTGGTGCGAAATATGATACTGTTTACTAATGTACCACAATATATTTCAATACAATGTAGTATAAGTGCTCTATCGGTAAAAACTAATGCTCATAATCCATTGTGTTTTATTCTTGAATGTAATGATTTTTATTAATCAACAAATAAAGTATTACCTCCTTATTTCACTGCGTCCCTTTTGGTGCAACAGATGCGTCCAAATTTCTGTCAATCCTTGGGCCATGGTGCGCCGTATTATAAATGCGGCGTATCCATGGTGGCGCAATGGTTTTGTATGAAGGCGCAGGGAAACTGACGCATCTGTACAGATGCGTTTGGTTCTTGTAAATTGCTCCAAAGTATTATGTTGTTAGGATTCCCCACTCCTCAAGAACATCCTACAACAATGGCCATTCGCCACTAGAGCATTCGTGGGGGACGAATTATCTTAAATTGAGAAAAAAGGCTCTTTTATGAGGATGTCTGGTTCCCATATTTTAGAGCCATACATAGGTACCTTTGCTTTGTTGTGGTTATGAAAGTCTTTTTTAAAGACCATAAAGCATTGCGCTCATACAGTACTTACAAATATATATATTATTCTTTATTCTTTTTATGTATATTACTTTCTCTGTATTATGTGTTTAGCACAAAGAACGTTTAGACATAGAATACGTTTCCCACTTGCTATATAACAGCCGACTGGAATGTTTGTTTTTCTATGCCCCTGTGCTACAAACATGCTAAAAAGGCTACTTTATACTACTCCTTAACTGGTAATTGTTTTATTAGGGGGTTATGATTTGTGTGAATCTATCATGTTACTGTTGTACTTCAGTACATTGTGGTAGGATTCTGACTTCTTGTAATTTTCTGTGTTACAGGTTTGGAAAGAAGTCCAGACCAGCAATGTATGATGCCACCCCAATAGCATACGAAGATTACAGCCCAGACGACAAACCTTTGGTCACGCTGATAAAAACAAAAGATTTGTAATCTATCAATGGGTTTTGGTTCTTTTTTCAAAAGAGGGGAGTACTAACCCAACTAAGTATTTTTAAGAAAAACATACGAAATTTAGACTGTAAGCTTCTTAAGAATTTTCAGTAGAACCGCTGGGGACAAATGTTCTGCAGCTTTTGAAATTGGATTTTCTGAACATTTCAACTCAAATGAAGGCAGATACAAAATGAAAGCTTGTTACAGTGAGTGTTACTTTTATAGTCGACACTGACACAGGAAGCAGCCACATTGTGGTAGTCGCAACAATGAAGGGAGTGTTTCTGTGTGGCATTTCAGTGCTAGCTTCCCAAGTAGGGTTAGTAAAAGATGTGTGGTATAATACACAGTATATCAATTACAAAATGAAACAGTTCAAATGTGTGTGTTGTGAAACGAATCTTAAGTAGGAAGATTTAACTATCTTAACATGGATGAATTAGCTCTTGACCTATCCCATGCATGGGCACATAATCAGTTTCTGCATTCTTTGTTTCCTAGTAATTGCTTAACCACTCTTTGTTTAGTGTTTGTCATTTTTGTAATAGTATTCATGCTAGGCTTTTTAAAAAGTATAGCACGAAAGTGCCCAACAGGGCAATTTAGGACTGGATTGAATCTACATTTTTCTTTGATATGTCAGAAATTTTATATTGTGCGTAAACTAGTCACAGTTGTTTGCTTTTCAATAGTTGCTAATGTATCAACTCGTTAAAGATTGCGCATTTCTCATAGTGCACCTGATTTAAATGTAGTTCTTTTTATTTCTTTAGATGTATTTGACTGCTAATATGCTCCTTCAAGTCTTCAAGTTCTCGCTGATTTCAAAGGATATTGATTGAATAAATGTTATCAAGTCAATTCTAAATGGTTATGAGTCTTTTTTTATCATTCAGCATTGGATTTTATTTTGTATAACATTTACATCCAAGCACAATGATGCACAGCAATAAGAATATGATGAAGAATGAAATCTAAAATTAACAACCGAGGGGCCAGATGTACGACCAGCAAAATTACGCCTCGGAAATTGTGACTCGTTTGCATTTCACAATTTGCGAGGTGCAATTTTCCATGAACAACAGTGGGCCATATGTATCAACACATTTCCCCATAGACACAGAATGGGCAAAACCCTTTGATACATCTGGCCCAGTGTGTTTAACACTGTTTGCGATTCCCAAATAGGGTCGCAAATTTGCGAGGCTCATTAATATTAATAAGCCTCTAGCAATTTGCGAGGCCATTGGGCATGACAGGCCCTCCCAAGTATGGTGGCCTGCTGGGCTCAGCAGACCACCATGTCTGGGACTGCTTTTAAATAAAGCAGTTTTTATTTTTTAATGCAGCCCTAAACGTTTTTGTTTAATTTTTTAAGGGTAAGTAGTGGTCCCTGGAACCACTACCTGCCCTTAAAAAAATATTTTTAGGGACAGTCACAATGTGGAAGGGGTCCCCTAGGGACCCCTTCCAACTTGCGACTGCATTATCACCCTCTTGAAGAGGGTGGTAATTTGAGAGTGTTTTGCAGCCGCAATTGCGGTCACAAAACATTCGTATTTTGGTTTGCGGATGCAATTAGGAAGGGAACTGCCCCTTTCTAATTGCAACTCGCAATTCCTAAATAGCGAGTCGCAAATACATTGTGACTCGCTATTTAGGAATTGTACATGGCCCTGGGCCATTTTGTCTGTACAAACAGGTCACAAACAGGTCGCAAACCCGTTTGCGCATGCAATTTAGGGTCGTACATCTGGCCCAGTATCTACTTGTTGCTGTGAGCCGAAAGTAACACGCTGATAGGCTTTCATAAGACAGGGACCTTCTAATGCAAAGGTGTCCAGATTAAGTCCAGGATAGATGTATTCATGCCAGATTTTCATGATATTCACATTTGTTGTGTATGTTTATTAAATTTTGATTTTAATGCAAACACAGTTGTGTCCAGTAAAGCATAATTGACCAAATAGCTTCCAGCATATAATCCGCTGACCAGTACAGCAGGAAACTCTAGGTACACAGAACCATGTCAAAGTAAAACAGTTCTGTGCAATGACTTCATCAGTCCTTGTATAGGGCTAAGGGCTTATCAGCCTGGTAGAGCTTGATTTCAATGGCACTGTGAGTATGGGACCCACAAGGGGAAAACCATTCCTGGGCTGCTTGGGTTCCAGGTCAGGGAGGGCCTGGCTTGAAAGTTCAGGTGGGACTGTTCCCATTAGAGTAGGGTCGAGACTGAATGCATATAGCTGGGACCAAACTGAGGTGCCATGATGTGCAAAATATTGATGGACTGGGATGAGGCCCGAGTAATTACCAGTGACTGAAATTAATTTGAAGCATCTTTTATGTAATTTAGTAAATTATAGCGATGATGTATGACGACGAGTTCTGCCCATCAAATCACCCAGGATGTTTTTTTTTTTCACAACAAATTTTAATGCCATTTTCAACAGTACATCCAGGCCCATGAGGCCCAATTACATACATGCTGCAAAAGTATAGCCAGTACCAGAGAAGAAAAAGAACTGTGACAAATTAACTTTGGCACCGATAATACACCCCCCGTCCATGGATAATCAAAATCAAATGTCCAGTGAAATCATATTCACTGACCCTGGAAGACTCCAAACCTACGTGTATGAGTGAGGTATAGGATGGAGGATCCCTAGGGTGGAACCAGGGGTAGATCTATACCTCTGTATATGGCCTAGTGGGACCAAATTGTTTGGGGTCTAGGGCAAGTTGCCACAATAAGACCTGTTCTAGGCAGGAAGCCACCTTTAACCAGAAGGGCAGAAATGCCTTACAGCTCCACAGTGTTGAAAAGTTGCCTCTTCATCTCCGCAATGGAGACAAGTGGGGGACCGGATCATGCCCATTCGCCAAAGTCGGGATCTCGTGTAGTATGCCCTGCGTATATACTTAAATTAGATGAGGCGATACCGGGTTGCAGTAACAGCTCCATGGGGCTTGCCAGAGCTTCGGTCCAATCGTCCACAGTGAGATCTGGGATATCTCCCTCTTAGGTCGCATGTAATGTTTCTAATGTGGTGCGATTATGAGTAATTAACGTTTGTTAAATCGGTTGAATCTTGTGTGAGCCTAGGACTCTGATCAGTAAACGTCCCTCCAGTGGGTGGAAGTCTG
This sequence comes from Lissotriton vulgaris, assembly GCF_964263255.1. NCBI lineage: Eukaryota > Metazoa > Chordata > Amphibia > Caudata > Salamandridae > Lissotriton > Lissotriton vulgaris. The sequence continues at coordinate 239,738 of NW_028251486.1, read as the reverse complement.
GTGGGTCATTCCGGGAACAAGTGTAGGGCATCAGTGCATGCCTGAGTTGGAGGTATCTGTAGAATTGGCTGCTGTGTAGCTGGAATTCTATTTGTAGTTGTTGGAAGGACTTGAGCACCGTCCTGTGCATTATGTCACCAAGTGTTGAGATCCCAATATTGTTCAAGCCCTAAACCCAGGTAGAGTGGCAACCTAGTGTAGGTAAGTGCCGTGCCAGAGTAGAGTTGTTGGCTTCTGTCACCCTCTCCAGCCCTTCTTCCTAACTGAACCCCGCCATAGTCATATGACCACGTTACACGCTGGTGACAGATGATCTAGGTTTGACTGGGAATATAGGCGGTCTAGCAAGGTTTGAGGGTTCATTGCTCATCTTTTGACAGTGAAAGCCAGGTCTGTCTACTCACTATACCATCACTCATTAATATTGAGTAGGTGAGAGGCAGAGTAGTAGGCATAAATGTCAGCCACAGCGATCCCTCCGCAATAAGTAGATTGTATACATGTCCGGAGGGCCACCCTAATTGCGCATCCTCCCCACAGTAACTGATTAAGGAGGGTTTTAATTGGCCGTTTTGAAGTCAGTACAATATTCACGGGAGGAAGACCATCTTGAAAATGGCTGACCGCCCATATAAGGATAAAGGCAGAATTGACCACGCTTCAATATTCTCTCTGAGTTGTGGCACAATCCGGGCAATAATATTCAACCATGAGACAGCCAGGCACAGAGAAATATACACCCCTAGCTATGGGAATCCCTCTGTAGGGTGTGTGAGTTGCATCAACCATGTGTCCCTCCCCTGGTCTCCGCAGACCGGAAACAGCATGGACTTTGCCTGATTGGTTTTAAGCCCAGTGGTTTCTCCGAATACTCCCAAGATTTGCAAAATACCTGGGCCAGAAAACCAGGGCTCTATAAAAAAGAACAGGACGTCGTCTGCATATAATGCGATTCTGTCTGATGTTTCTACGGACCAGTCATATCCCCGCATCAGGGGTCTCTCCTTACCCATGCTGCCACGGGCTCGATCGCTAAAGACTCAAAGACTGAAGGAGGCTGGCATTGCGGGCGCTGCCCTGACCTGATTTACCTCTTTCCTCTCAGATAGTTTTCCAAGTTTCGGCCCCCTTTTTCATCTAGGATGTATTCCATCAAACAGGGGGTCCCACTGGGCTCTGCGCTTAGCCCTACACTTCTTAACTTGTATGTTCAGCCGCTGGCCTTACTAGCTAAAAGGAGAGGGTTGACTATTGTGTCATATGCTGATGACACTCAACTTGTAGTCACCCTCTCCAATGATTGCCAAAATGATGCAGCCAAGTTTTCAAGTGGCTTGGCGGATGTAGCAGAGTGGCTGACTGCCAGTTGCCTACAGCTCAACGCCAGCAAGACCAAGGTCCTGCTGGTTGGGAAGGATCATGAGCTGTGGAGCGGGCATTGGTGGCCCTCCTCCTTGGGACCCCCCCTATTCCAAAAAAGGTGGTGAAAATCTGGGCGTTTGGGTTGACTTAGCGCTGAGCTTCCAAACTTAAACTAAGATGGTGGCGGCGACATGTTTTGGCATTCTGCGCAGGCTCAGACCCATGCTGGGTTTCTTTGACCCTTCCATCCGGCAGACCATTGTTCAAGCATCTGTTCTATCTAGACTGGACTACGCCAACGTGTTTTATTTTGGGCTCAATAAGACCGGGATCTCAAGACTTCAGAGGGTCCAAAATGTCGCAGCCAGAACGCTTCTTGCCATGCCCAGTCGTTGCCCCACCTCTAGTACCATTCGGCGACTACACTGGCTGCCAGTGGAGAGACGAGTGGAGTTGAAAGATCTTGAAATCTCCCACCTCTGGTTTAATATCTGGCCTGCTCTCGTTCTACACTCCCCTGCGTCATTTGCGCTCTGCAGGCAAAAATCTGGATTCTGTACCAAGTGTGGAGAGGGCACGTGCTGGTGGTCGCTTGTTCCGCGTTCTGGCTGCCCAGCTTTGGAATGATCTTCGGTCCCACATCAAGAGCATGGATAACTACTTGATTTTCCGAAAAGCGGTAAAGACCCATCTGTTCCCGCATTAAGTTCCCCTCCTTTGAACCACTTGTCTTCCCTGGCCCTTTCTGTCTTTCCTCAGGAGGGATACTCGCTGTTCATGTTCTATTTCTGCTTAGCGCCGGGATGCCCTGTTGCTGGGGCAGCTCTGCGCTCTACAAACTATCTTAACTAACTAAAGCAAAGAGTAAGAGGTAGAGTGAACATCCCTGACACCCGCACTGAGGCTGAGAGGCCCAAGTATAGTAGGAGGACGTATGAAAGGAAACACGGGCTGAAGTTGAGTGTTCGCAAGAGTGCTCCCAGCTAAGGGAGTTGAAGGCCTTATTGATGTAGGCAATTAGGAGGGCCGCAGGGCTCCCAAGATCTGGGGCTTTTGCAATAGCATTATGCACCTGATGAATGTTGTGTTGTGTGGATCTGTGTGGCATGAAACCCGCCTGGTCCGATGGACAAGCTCCAGAGTGTATGTGTGTAGACAATCTGCCAGCATCTTACCTAAGAGTTTGGGCTCAAAGTTCAGAAGAGAGATAAGGCGGTATGAGCAGGGCTCCTCAGGCGGACGACCCGGCTTGAGGAACACCACAATTTCTGCATGGCGCCAATCTGGGGGAAGGATGCGCTGCTCCAGGGTTTCATGGAGTGCCGCAAGGAGATGTGGGCCCAGGAGGGACATATGGGATTGCAGAAATTCACTAAGGAACCCTTTCGGACCCGAAGCTTTGCCCGGTCGTAGGCATACTGTTTGGTTAAGTTCTTCGACTGTGATTGGTTCATCCAACTGCTCGCAAATGTGACCCGGTAGCAGAGGAATTCCTCGATTTGATCTTTAGTAATGGCCTCCTGTTTCATGTAGAGTATGGAGTAATATGATGGGTACACTTGAGCGACTGAGATAGGCGTTGTATATAGAGTCCCCACTGAGTTACGCAACGCCAGTACTAGGGTGGGCGACAACACCACCTGACAGAGATGGTGCAACATTTCACTGGATTTATCCCCCCACTGATATATTCTGGATTGGATTGTCTGCAAGATGTGCTGAGCTTCATTTGTAAGCAGTTGCTGTAGCTGCTGCTGCGTAAGGAGAAGATCGCAAATGGCATTGGGTCTAGTGCCTTCTTTTACTTTGGTCTTTGGAGCACATTGGCACGCCTCGAGCTCCACCACCTCGGCCTGATGGCGATGCTTGTCCCCAGCATGGTGGTTGATATCAACTCCCCGTATTGTGGGCTTAAGCGCTTCCCAAAGTATCGAACAAGAGGGGGCGGTGTTTACGTTGGAGTCTAAGTAGTCCAAGATTCTTTGCCTAATGGTGGCGTGGTAAGCGTGTCACTCAGGTGCCAGGGTGACATGGGCCATCTGAAGGGGGAAGAGGAGGGCCCTATGTGTAGTTTTATTGTTACTGGGTAGTGAACTGAGAGGCCCCTAGGAAGGATGGAAACTCCTGTAACTTCATGTACATACGCCCTTGGAAGGAAAAGATAGTCAATTCTAGAGAGGGAGCGTGTGCCGCCGAAAGGTTTGTGAAGCCAGACTCTGCTGGGTGATACACGCCATGCATCCGCCCACCCAAAGGTAGAAACCAGACCGTACAGTCTAGTTTCCCCTCCGTTCCATCTATGGCTTGCTGCCCGCCAGTGGTTGAAGGGTCCAATTGTATTGTTCCAATCGCCCCTATCACTGTTAGGTTCTCTGGGAGCTCCCCCCATAGGTGTATTATTTTGTCCACCAGAGTTTGCCCCAGCGGAGGTGGAACATAAAGATAGCCAAGTGTCAGTGATACCCCATAAATTGTGCCTGTGATGAAGGTGTACCCCCACCCGGTCGGGCCATATTCTAGAGACCCTGAAGGGGACCCTGCGGTGCACTAGGATCGCTGTACCTCGTGACCCCCGGGCAAATCCAGAGTGTAAAACCTGAGTAAACACATATCAGGCTAGGCAGGGTGCCTTGATCCCCAGCATATGGGTTTCTTGCATGAGAAGTATGCCCAGATACAACCTTTTAGAACTGCTCCCCGCTTAATTTTGTCTAGTACCCCACAGACATTCCACGTCATGATCTTGAGCCACCGAGCTCTATATTAGTGGTATGTGTAGCCATCTATCCCATTAGGGGGTTGCTATATGCAAAGGGTGTGTGTAAGGTGTATGGTGCAGCTATGCCTGTGCCACAGCTGAAATGAACATTTCAAAACAAGAAACAACTCTCCCCCCCACCCCAATACCTCAGACAACACAAAGTGTCTGTCACAGTCAGGGTAAACCCTGGGCCACAACAGGTGGCCCAAGGGGTCCCCGCCAATGGTTCCCCAACATCCCAATTCCTTCAACTATAATGTCTCAGGGCGAGTAGTGAAGAACCGGGTTTTAGAACCCATCGGCGCCAGGGGAAACGCCCGATGTCTTCGAGTTCACCTGTCTTGGCATACAGAGACACAGGATACTTCTTGGTGGCGTCAAAGATCAAATTTATCGGCTGCAACCAGGAACAGAAGTCTACGAAGCACGACACGGGTGGTTCGCTAGAGACTGCACAATTTTCGTATTGCGAGACATCGTCTTTTATGCTAAAAATCACATTCCTGACTAGCACCAATTATTTACAAACTATCCAATCACAGATGACATTGCAAAAGGTATCACATAATGACAAGCCCACTTTCCAGTTGTCCAGCCCATCATCAATTACACGGGAAAGCCCAACATTCTTGCTCGGACAGGCCGGACGAACCCATAATAAAAGACCACAAACTCAAATCATAAATAGGCCATAAAAGAAGGAACAGAAACAGATGAGAAGCAAGATAGAAGGGTGTGTGCGTGTACCATAAACTCAGCAATGTCCTGCTCTTTGATCTCTATCTTGACCAGCTGCCGGACAAGGAACTGGCTCAGCAAGTTAGCTTCGGGCAACAAAGTCAGCTCACTCAGGTCACACAGAAGTCAGCTAAAGGTATACGTGTCCCAAGGACTCGTTCGGCCGTAGTCATCGGCCTATGTGAGGGCAACCACAAAATGGCTGTTGTACACGAAATGGAACCCGACGGTTCAGAATGAAATCCCTAATTTCATAATGAATCCATCACTCGAACAAGACGAAAACACTCGTACTTGCCGCACTTGCCATTTGGGGTCCATTACTACCAAATTCGTAGCGATACCATGACATTTATAAAAACGGGTTCAAAATCACAGAACCTCAGAACCCTCCTTTTGCCCTTACATAGGCAATCACCTAAACTCATGTCAGTCTGAATCCAGGTCTATATTCATCAGATGATCAAGATGTTGCTGTAGCATCATCCTATTACTTAGTAGCTCTTTCTGGACAGGTCTCCTCGCACACGAAGTAGCACAAAGGCCACACATAGCAGGAGCACACTGTATACAAAGACAGAACAGGAAAAGGATAGCTAAAACCATCCCAATGATCATCAGAATCTTCCATTCCCAAGTGGATAACAATCCCCAAAACCATCCCATTAACGACCAATCTCCTTCGTCCACGTGTATAGACTCGGAGATCTTACGTAGCTTGGAAATGGCTTGGCACACTGTTGGAGCGTTATCTGGAATGAAAACGCAGCAGCTCGATTGAATAAATTTACATACCCCTCCTCTATCTGCAAGTATGACATCTAACGCAACTCTGTTCTGAAGAGTCATAACGCGATCGGACTGGAGCTCGGCAGTCAAATTACTAAGGGCACCGACAGTCTCAACTACGGTGGACTCAACCACTCTCGTCAATTGCAGTATGTTCCTGCTGTTAACCATTGGTCCCCAAAACGGCAGAAAACCCTTTAGAAAATCTCCCAATTCTTGTCCAGCGGTATCTTCCTTACTGAAGACACCTCTAACAACTCTCGTCTTATGGTAATCTGCCGCAGCTGTATACGTGGGAGGCAACAGGAACGAGACATATCATGTACCCGAGAAATCAGGGGGCAACCATGTATATGCTCTATCGTAACAGACAAAATAGGTACCCTTGGCTGCTAAAAACGATAGGGAAGACTGGGACGCAAAAACATACGTCTCAGTGCAAATACTCTTCCCTAACTGAGCTCTCGGATTCTTGACATTACCTTGCAGACAAAAATGACCACGATGGGGTACGATCCAAATCGGAGACGATCTTTTCGCTCGCTGGTTTCCACCCAGACTAACACCATATCCAGTCACGTTCCATCCAATATACGCTAGTGTCTCATCTCTCGGGATAGTCTCATAGGAGTCAATTCCACTAATCATGTCTACTATACCCTTGACTAGAGCACTATTCTTTGGATTGTCTTTCACAGAACGCAGGGGGTAAACTTCACGAGCATAGATAAACATCGTTCTGTATGCCCACACAGAACCATTGTAGCTGAAAGGCAGAACCAGGTAAGGAATACCTTTATCAGTAGTGTGAGGCATAAGGCTCACTACTAACTGGTGTTAGTGCAAAAGTTGAACAAAGGAGTTATTAATAAATTCTAGTCTTCTAGTGGACTCATGTTCAGGAAAAGAGTGAAAAGAATGCGCAGAAACAGTAGAAGAAGATATGGATTGTGTAGTGGGTGCAAACGTCACCTGAAAAGAGAAAGTTACATATCCTATCAAAAACATCATTATGCCAAGTAGCATTAGAAGGCACATTATTAGAAAACATTTTCTACTCATAATTTTGCACATTTCTCTCTTAAAGTTAATTTCATCAACAGGTCTCTCCATCTTGAAAAACTCCATCCTCTAACCGTGCTGTTCGCGGCAGTTGGTTCGATTCGCTCAGTGTACCTCTGAATGTCCCAGGGAACGCCCTAGAACAAACCAGAACCGTCGACCTTGTGTCTACACGGCCGTACGCTCTGAGTCTTTATACCGCGACCCTACAGCTGAACCCGGATGGCGGTTCGAAAAACAAAAATCGGTCAAAACAGTTTCTCAGATGGGAGAGCTTAGTTTAAAAAAAATAGCAAAGGATAGATTTTATTGCTTTATTAGTCCGACTCTCGGTCGTAAATTATAGCGGCCTTTACCAGGCAATGTCTGTTCACGAAACAAAAGTTCAGGTTCGGAAGTGTCCAAGCGAACTTATGGAGGCACAGCTTCTTGCAGAATATCGTCATTCTCACGCTCAGAACTTGTCCCAATTAAACATGCATTGCTGAACGGCACAAAACGAGGCACGGTCTCACTTTCTGAATCAGCAATACCTTTCTGGACCCACCGGTCGTACGGCAGAGGCAAAGGAGCTCTCTTAAATGTACGCCCTGGATCCAGTTCTTTTTCCCGTGCACTCGCACCGCAGATTGCGTTGATAATAACACCAAGTAAGGTCCGGTCCAGCGGGGCTGATCGTTCTTTGTCCGCTGAACGTTCTTGACCAGGACCCATGAACCAGGATCGATGGCGTGTCCCGGATCTTCAGATGCTTGAGGCAGTGTTTCGTGAACCTGTTGGTGTAAGACACGCAATTTAGCCGTCAAATCATACAGATAGTCAAGCAATACATGATGTTCGATTTCGCTAAATTTAGTTGGCCTCGGCACTCCCCATATATTTGCCGGGCGACCAAAAACTATCTCATAAGGACTAAGTCCCACTCGAGAATGAATTGTCATCCTAGTTGACAAAAGTGCCAATGGCAAAGCATCGGGCCATTGGAGACCAGAGCTCGCCTGAATCTTGGCTAACTTTAGCTTCAAGGTGCAATTATAGCACTCAACTAAACCAGCTGATTGGGGATGATTTGCAGCGTGAAACTTCTGTCGAATTCCTAATCCATCACATACTCTCTTCATCACTTGACCCACAAATTCACTCCCATTGTCACTCCAGACCTTTCTCGGCAAACCATACCTAGGGAGAAATTCCTTAATCAGGGCTTTAGCTGTGGACAAGGCAGTATTATCTTTCAGGGGATATGCTTCTACCCATTTTGAAAAGGCACAAACAACCACGAGGACATATTTCAGGTTGTAACACCTCTCCATATGAATGAAGTCTAATTGCAAAACCTCGAACGGATACGTCGGAGGTGCAAAATGACCAGCTGGAGTTGGAGTTCCCTTACCAGGTTTGTACATCAGACAAACCATACAATTCTTAACCAGATTCTCTGCACACTTAGGAATTTCAGCATTCTGCCATACTGGAGCCAACAACTTACAAATCCCTTTCGCACTAATATGAGCCATTCCATGTGCCATCGTAACCACTGCAAGCACGTACGCATCAGGTAACAACCATTGTTGATGCTCTGACAACTCAATCCAACAACCAGTCGAATCCAATTTACCCGTACTCTTTCTCCATACACTCAATTCTTTCTCCGTAGCTTCAGCTTGAATTGACTTCACGCTCTCTATCGTATCTTCACACATACCTCTATCCGGAACCCATCTCGCCGGACCTGCAACATTCATTCGACTCATCACATCTTTCGCACATCTTTCGCAACTTCATCTGCAAACGCATTACCACGACCAAAGTAATCGGTAATCTTCTTGTGTGCACTGCATTTCTCGCAACTTGCAACGGTAACATAAGTGACTCAAGAAGTTCATTCACCAACTGACCATGCTGAATCTTAGTTCCATGAGACGTGAGGAACCCACGTTCCTTCCACAAGCGACCAAAACTGTGAGCCACACCAAACGCATACTGACTATCAGTATACACAGTCACTCATTTCCCTTTCGACAACACACACGCTCTTGTTAATGCAATCAACTCTGCTGCTTGGGCTGAGTTATGTGGGATACGTGCAGCTTCAACAATCGTATGCAAAGTCGTAACAGCATATGCCGCAGTCGTATCACCATTCGGAAGCTTGAAGCATGAACCATCTACCCATAAGGTACCATCACACTTTGAAAGAGGAGTGTCCCTAAGGTCTATTCTCCCTTTCGTTTCCTCTTCTGTCCTAAGAAAGCAATCATGCTGTTCAAAAACATCTGTCTCTACAGAAATCGGCAACAACATAGCTGGAATTCAACGTGTTTCATCTCTTTATATGCACGTGACTCGCTAAAAGTGTCAACTCATAACCTGACAATCGAGCACTAGTTAAGTGCTGTGTCTTGGTCCTGTCCACAAGGTATCCACTGCATGTGGAACCATCACAATCAACGTATTATCCATCACCAAACCAGCAGACTGTTGGATAGAAACAGCTGCTGCCGCTGTAGCTCTCAAACAACTCAGCAAGGCTCTAGCTACCGGATCCAAAGTCGACGAGAAATACACACATGGATGTTGTTTACCGCCGAACTGCTGTGTCAGGACTGACAATGCACATCCCTCTCTCTCGTGAACATAGAGTGTAAAAGGCTTGCTGTAGTCGGGAGTACCCAACACAGGAACCGAACACAACGCATCACGTAATTCAGAAAAACTCTTCTGGCATTCGTCAGTCCAAGGAGTAGGATTCGGAGTATCCTTAACAGTAAGAGCTAGCAAAGGCTTCGCAAGGAGCGAAAAATTTGGAATCCATTGCCTACAGTATGAAGTAATACCCAAGAAAGCACGCACTTCTCTCTGCGTGGTTGGCACACTCATTCTCGCAATCGCTTGAATTCTTTCTGGGGTCAATCTTCTTCTCTCCTTCGATAAGAGATGACCTAAATAGGTCACTTCTTGTCGACAATACTGCAACTTCGAAAGAGACACCTTATGATGGAAGTCAGACAAATGACGCAACAACGACAAAGTAGCTTCTTTACAAATCTCCTCATTATCAGCAGCAACTAATAAATAGTCAACATACTGAATAAGAGCAGCAACATCAGGTAAGACAATCGTATCAAGCTGTGTTTTCAAAGCCTGACTATAGATCGAAGGACTCTCACAATAGCCTTGAGGAGCTCGTTTAAACCGAAAACTTCGGCCTCCTAAAGAGAAGCCGAAAATATCTCTACTCTCCTCGGCAATCGGGATGCTGAAGAAAGCATTCTTCAAATCAATCACCGAAAACCAGGTAGCAGAAGCAGGAATCATAGTTAACAAAGCAGTAATATCTTGAACAACAGGAAATTGCGGATCTACAATCTTATTCACTTCACGAAGATCAATCACAAACCTGTACACAGGCGGTTGCGAAGTATCAGTACGCTTCAGAACAGGCAAAACCGGACTATTGCACACATTACCTCTCATTTCTTCAATCACACCCTTATCGATCAGATCTTGGATGATCGCTAGAAATGCTCTTTCACCATCACTAGAGATCCGATATTGAGGAATATGTGGCAATCTAGCATTCGCTTTCAGCGTCACAACATATGGCGGAATCTCCAAAAGACCCACATCATTAGGACCAGTAGCCCAAAGAGTATCAGGGAGAGAACGCAATTCCAATGGAAGTCGATCTTTAGACAAATACATCGGAGAGATCACTCTCTTACCCAATGTAAGCTGTACTCCTGAAGGAGAACAATGTAGTGTTGCATACAATCTTTTCAACAAATCTAGTCCCAACAAATTCTCACCACAACCTGTCGCTAGAATGAGGGGTGCTTCAAATTCACAAGGTCCAACAGACAGAGACAAAGGATTAGAAACCGGATTACAAACTGGGACGCCAAAGAAACCTACTGAGACATTCGTCGAGCCAGACAAAGGTGCGCCAGGGAGTTTAGAGTGCATGATAGAACTCTTCGCAGCACCAGTATCCAAAAGAAAAGGCTCTGACACACCTGATGTAATCACTTCAACATAAGGTCCACTCTGATCTACTGGAACTGACACAACTCCCTCTCTTTGTCTATGGCTGTCCTAGCAATCATTACCGTCGACATTCTCACCTTCGACATAGTAGTCGTCAGCATAGTACTGAATCGTTCTACCAGATGCACCATTTTGTTGATCAAAACAGTTCATAGAATTCTGTGGAGGAAAGGAACGCGTATTCTGGGGTAACGTACCACGTCCCCTACCTCTCGGAGATTGCTGAACACCTCGACCTCTCACACCAGAAGCACCATTCGTGCGCTGTAACAGAACCGGACAACTATTCTTGAAATGACCCTCTTCTTTACAATACGCACACTGATTAGGGCCTACTGAAAAACGCAGTTGAGAAGACTCGAACCTTTGCGAGTTTCTCTGAAACTGCTGAGGTGGCTGATAATCGCGCTGATTATTACGAGGCGGATACGCTTGCTGCAAAAGAACCTTTGTCTTCAGATCTTTAGTCTTTTTATCTGCTTTCTCTTTCTCATCCTTATCCCTATTCTCGTAATACTGTGCAGTAGCCAATATCTGCGCCGACGAAGAAACAGCCCATGAACTCTCTGAATCCTTCAACTTAGTACACAACTCAGGAAGCAAGTTATGCACAAACTTATCTACGAACAACCGCTGGCCACCTTCCGTACTCATATCTTGACCACTATGGTCGATAAACATCTCTTCGAACCTAGTGAAGAAATCAGACACACTTTCATCTTTCTTCCGCTTACACGCAGACAATTTATCCTAATTCATTCGCATAGCGGGCATCAAAGTCTTCATATAATTAATGATCCTACCAGGAAGTTCTGCAACTAGAGGCTCAGGTTTAGCATCACCACCTTGTCTACCATCTGCAGCACTAATGTTATTCCATGTATCACCTAACTCTTGCGCATGATCCACGTGATGAATCATTCCCCATAAGGGCTGAGGAACCACATTCCCAAACAACATGTCTATATCGGCTAGATTCATAATGCACGCTTCAACTGCCTGTGATAACTCTTTATAGTACCCTGCTGGATTTTTACGGGGGTCAGGCAAAGTCTGCTTAAGAGCCAAGACTTCAACTCACTTCCACGGAACATGTACCCAAACACGATGAAAATGAGCTGGTACAGCTACAATACCAGCCTGAGCATTGGACTGAACTGCATATTTCCACACCGGAGGAACCTCTCTCATTGGATATTGTCGCACCCTTCTCCTGACAGAAGGATCAGGCCCAAACAACGGCTGAGAAGGAGACTCGCTCCTAAACGAAAGCAGTGTCGCAGCTGCTCTTTCAACATGGAGACCCACAATCGTACCTTTCGCAAACTCAAACTGTACACGGAACAACTCAGACAGAGTCTGTCCCAAATCACCATCTTCCCATTCTTCACTAAGGAAAGTACACATCATGTCAAAAACATACCTCTGCTTTGGTGCTTCACATTGATGGAAGACACCCATAACAGACTCTAAATCATATCTCGAAGGAATGGTAACCCATTTACGCGCTAAATGATCCAATACTTCCCGCTCTTTGGGACCAGGCATTTGGCTATGCAACTGTTTACGCGCTGAAACAGGGGTCATACTCAATGACCCAAAGACAGGGGACAAAAGACCAGTAACAGTATCGGTCATTCTCTGTCGAACAGAAGGAGAAGCTGTCGCAAGAACAGGAGGAAAAACAGAATGAGACAAAGTATACGTAGAAGTGGTACCAGAAGGAGTATCAGAAGAAGTAAGATATACAGGAGACAAAGTCTTAGGAACTGGAGGCGGAACTGGAGGCAAAGTTGGCGGCCCTTGAGAAGGCTGCACCAGAGGAGCAGGAGCCAACTGAAGAGGAGCTGGCGGCTGTGCAATAACAGGAGGCAAAGCAATTGGAGGTTGCGCAACTAAAGGTTGCGGAGGTGCTGTAGCACTCTGCACATAAGGGGGTGGAGAACTCAACAAATGTGACATCAAAGGATCTTTCTCAAGTTCCTTCGTTGCACCTTGCTGAAGAGGTGACAAAGCTGGATAACATTTATCGATCGCCATTTTACGTTGCCTGTGCAACTGCTCACTCGCTTGTTCTTCCTCATTATCTTTAAACTGTATAGCAGCCTGCATTATCGATATGCCCTTCTCTCTTTTATTTCTTTTCGCTAATTTAATTTCTTTCTGTTTGGCTTCCTTTCGCCAAAGGCGGAACGAGTCAAACATCGCCGGCCGGGCTTTCTTCTTGAAGAGTTTTACTTCCAGATTATCTAAAATCTCCATGTCATAGCTACCATGTTGGGGCCATTTTAAAACACCATCCTTTCTGGTGTATCTTACCCATACTTCCTTATACGTAATGGGGCCCACACCATGTTTTAAATAGAGCTCATAGGTCGGAGTTCCAACCGAGGTATCGGACACGAATCCTCCAATCGGGAATCCCTATTACAACCACAACAAAATATCTTTCCAAGTCTGCTAAGACCAGGCATCTTCGCTCACTAGTCTAGCTTCAAACTTCAAGGGATTATCGAACTCGATAGTCTCGCAAATACACAAGTCCCTCGCCTTTGGAGCTTGCAAGTACCAAATCAAAGATCCCTAAGGATACCCAAAAACTAAGGACTGGGAGACGCTCCACTCATACTTAACTGATATATCGATGATGTCACAAGAAGACCCGTCTATTGTCCCGCTCTACAAATCATCAAAGGGTCCAAGACAGGGTGACAGTCAGGGCAGCAGTCCATCGTAGACGTCGGAAAGCGGGGAACCTTGCAGCAAAGACTTTCGGACCACGACGACATACAGGGGTCGATGAAGTGGTAGGCCTTCCTCCAGAATTTTCACAGGAAGCTGGAGGAATTGTACAAATAACAAAACAGTGGTCACTGAGACCTCAATGAAGAAATTAATACCAATTAGTTAATACAAGGTAAAGTACAATGATCACAAATTAGTCAAATAATAGTCATCTGATTCACAAGGGTTATTTAGAAAAAATATAATAAATAATCCCTATCATATTGGTACATCTTAGTCCCCATTTCACATAAAGGATGTAATGAAATGATTTAGAAAAAGAAGGAGATATATGGACCCTCAACAACAAATTGTACTAGAGATTTTTCAAATATTCAATCAAATCCAGAAGTCCCAAGCTGACATATTAGCAGGTCAAGATAGCCATATGTACGGCGTACCTATCTCACACGATGGTAAAGGCTGTATAATTATTATTAATTAGGACAATCTGTAGGTTTTTAGTAATTACAACGGCTGTATTCCATTTAGAGCTGTTATAGGAAAAATTACATGAATAAACATTTGAAAGAATCATCAATCGGCGTACCAATCAATCAAGATGGTAAAGGCCGTACAGTTGGTGATGCAAAAGTATATAATTACAATCAATGGCTGTATAATCCCTTAAATACACTTGCCAGATTTCTTACAGTGGCCAGATTTCTTACAGTAATACTCAATTCAAAATTGCCATCTGCGCAAATGTACTATCAGTTTCATTAAGCCCTGACCTCACAGAATTGAACAAAAACATCAATTTGGCTTCCCGGATGTTGAGGATATTTGAGATACTACCACCCATGGGACCCAGTGTAATTCTCTCTAGGACAACCCATTTGAAACTCTCTGGTGGATGGTTCTTACTCTTAAAGTGGTCCACCAGTGGGGCTCCGACCACCTCACATCTGATCCTACTAGAGTGTTGTAAGATTCTTCCCTTAGTGAATTTTTTGTGCAGATTGACTGCCCCATTTGTTTCCCATCCTGATGAAGACCCTCTAGCAAGGCCCTATTATATGCCTGCATTAATCTGGGTCGAAACGTCGACACTTTCTGCCTTCTCAGCCCCTCTCCCGAATCATCATTTATGATTTTGGCTCGATGGGCATGAGCTTGTTTGACTAATTTGTGATCATTGTACTTTACCTTGTATTAACTAATTGGTATTAATTTCTTCATTGAGGTCTCAGTGACCACTGTTTTGTTAGTTATACAATTCCTCCACCATCCAATCACTACCCTTCCCTCTCCCTTCTTTCAGGGGCATTATTGATGATTTAATATTGATGTATTTTAAGAACAGTATTTTATTGAATAATTGTGTACACGTTGTGATTAAAAACAATGTTGTGATATTGCTTATGAATTCATTCAAGATATTATTTAATCTTGTTCTAATTTCTTTAGTATCTGGGACCACTTTGTCTGTATTACTAATTACCCAGGTCCCAGCGACTTTTTGAGTCAACCCATGTTTCTACAGCACATTGTAGAAAAATAGCACATGTTCAATATTCGCATGTACCTGACAACTCACCGGGCACAGATTTGATGTCTCCCTTCTTCGTCCAGGAACGAGTGAACATGACCAATGGTAAAATACCCAATCTGAAGTTTATATAAAGTGCATGTGCAGCAGGGTTAATAACCATATTCAAGTATTGCTTATACTCAGGGGCCCACTTAAACAACAAGAAGGAGTCTACCACCATGGTACCAAGGGATGCAGCAGAACATTTGTCTCCTAGGTCAAAGTTCCAAAATGAAGTTTTCAACTTGTCTTGGGCACTTTGGGGTAATGCAGAAGGCTGCAGCCAAAAACCCTCAATGCCCAACTTAAATTGCCAATTTTTAATATGTACAAGCCTTAAATTGCCAATTTCTAATATGTACAAGCCAGGTAATCTTCACAACATGGTGATCATCTAGTATGACTTTGATACAATTGCTATAGGGTCCTAAATCCTCATTGTTCCAACATAACAATTTCAGAAATTGATCTTAGATTTAAGTCAATTCTAAACGGCAGCATAGGCGCACTGGTACAAAGCCTCAATAGGGTCTTCATAAAGACATTTTCAGCTTTTTCAAAGTTATTGCAGTGCCCCTATAAGTCTTCCCCATACATGGATCCCCCACAAGCTTCAATCTTATATATTTCCAGGAGGGGGGGGGTGATAGCAAAAGAGGGTGATCTATTGGCAAATCTTATGATAGACCATGCTCTTTCTTTTATAGTCATAACACTCTCCTGTACCTGGGCTACCCATCTATAGGAACCTTCCAATCTTGCTCCCAAATAGGCAAACTCATGTACCCCCCCAAAGATACCATACACTTGGTTGTTTTCAGCCGGGCACCAAAGACCGTGTACTTAGTTTTGTTACTGCTAATTTCCAGGCCATGATCTCAACGAAAAAGTATTACATTTGTCCAAGAGAATAAATAAACAACGGGTAGTCTTCAATAATAACAGAGTGTCACCTGCAAAAATGAGACACTGTATTTTATAATCCTTCAACTTTGGAGAGACATTTCTCAAATCAAAAGATATGGGATGCAGCCATTTATGTACAAAAGAAACATTTTAGGGGCAAAAATGCGGCCTTTTCTTACTCCTCTCCTGATTGAAATGTCTTCTGTCAGTTACTCCATAGGACCACACCAAACCCTCAGAAGGTTTTCTATATATAAAGCCTGTATTAGGGACAACAGTCCCCACAGAACCCCAATCTTGTGCAGAACAACCTAAAGTTTTGCACTTGGGGCAAGATCTAATGTAGCTCTAAAGTCTTCAAAGGTGATGTACAACAACCCCGATGTACCACATTGAAGCCCCAGATTAATGCCGTAGTCTCTTCCAGCTTCTTCCAGTTGCGGAAAATCCGCAAGATTGCCTGCTTTTTGACCACTGAGGCCCTTACTTCAGTCCTGTTAGCCTTAGTCATCTCAAGTTTGGATTAACCCAATTCTCTCTATGTTGGCATCCCGGCGTATCTAACGAAGAGGTTACAGCTTGTTCAGAACCAGGCTGCGCGTCTCATTTATCATCAACCCTGGCACCAACACGTCCGTCCTTTGTTAAAGTCACTCCATTGACTTCCCGTGTCCGAGCGTTGTAAATTCAAACTAGGCTGCACCATTTTTAAGTCCCTTGCCGGAACGGGTCCGTCCTTTATCTCCTCATTAATAAACCCCTATGTTCCCATCACGCAACCTCTGCTCTTCCCATCTTGCCTTGCTCAAAGTTCCTATCTTTAAACGCAAGAAACACAGCGGTTTGAGATTTTCTTTTCTTGCCCCTTCCCTCTGGAACTCGCTCCCTCTATGTATTAGATCTGCTTCTTCTTATATTCATTTCAGGTCCCTTCTCAAAACTCATTTGTTCTGTAATGTCTATCACTAACACCTTTCGTTCTGTGGACTTTTCTCCCCCCTGTGCTTGAGCGCCAAGAAACCGTCTGGTGTTAGTTGCGCTTTAGAAACACTTTTTACATTACATTACATCAATGCATACTACCTTACACGTAATAGACAGGAACCTCACAGTCTGATCAATAGTACTAGTGTTGGATCTGAATCCTGCCTGTAAGTGGGAATACATTTAGCTTGGGAAATCCAGTCCCATATCCTAGATAACATTTGCATACTATAGACATTTTGAATGTTATCTGTTAGATTTGGGGGTCCCTAGTTGGCAGAGGTAGGTACTTGTGACAAATAGGGACCCTTGCCTCTAGTCAGGGTAAGGGGTACACTCCTAACTTAACCCCTGCTCACCCCCTTGGTAGCTTGGCACGAGCAGACAGGAGTATCTCACAGGCAGTGTGTAAAGCATTTGTGACCACATACAGTAATCCAGTGACAACACTACAGATTGACACCACACAAGGTTTTATATCAAAAATAAGTATTCTTTATATAGATTTAACACAAGACCCCAAACAAGAGAAAATCCACAATACTGTACTTAAAATGTTAGCTTAGTTCTCTTTAGTTCTTAAAATGCGAAACTTTGAGTCAATGTACCTTAAGATGCGAAATGTAGGGCAACTAAAGTGTTGCAATGTGGGAAATACAGCAAAGATCCGGTGCAAAGAAATAAAGATGGCGCTTTCTCCTTGATGCGACACGCTTCCCAGTGAGGCGGCCACGTCTGCGGCAACTGCGGCATCTGCGGCGACGTCAATTCTCTCCCCCGCCGATGCGAGATGCTTGACACGATGTGAGCCGCAACAGGCCCTGCGACATGCTTCCCAGTGATGCGGCGGCATCAGAGGTGACGTCGATCCTCTCTCCTGGCGATGTGAGTTGCTTCCACAACGATGCGAGCTGCAACAGGCCCTGTAACATTCTCCTGGGTAATGCGGCGGCGTCTGCGGTGACGTCGATCCTCTTCGCCGGCGATGAGCCGCGACAGGCCCTGCGACACGCTTCTCGGTAATGCGGCGGCATCTGATGCGACATCGATCCTCTACTCCTCTCGATGCAAGTTGTTTCCACAACGATGCAAGCCGCAACAGGCCCTGCAATGCTCTTCCCAGTGATGCGGCGGTGTTTGCGGTGACGTCGATCCTGTCCTCCGGCGAGGCACTTCGTACTGCGAAGCGACAGCGGCAGTTCTGCAACACGCTTCTTGATCTTGAGTCGCGCTTCCAGCTCCTTGCAACACGCAAGTCCTCAAAAAGTCCAGCACAACTGCAGGCACTTCAGAAAGACTCTTGGGGAGCTGGTGGGTGAAGTCTGTAGTCCATGAGACTTCAGCAGGGGGCAAGCTCTGTTCCAAGCCCTTGGAGATCCTTCACAAGTTGAAAATAAAGTACACAAAGTTCCTTTTTCCTTTCTTTGGCATTCAGGTAACCACTGCAGGCCAAACCCCCAAGCTGGACTCCAGCTTAGGGATAGTCTTTCCTCAGTTTCTTCAGGTTCCGCTCCTCAGTAAAGGTTTCTTCTTGTAGTCCAAAAGTGATCTAATTTCTTGGGATCAGGGTCTCAATATTTATACCCCAAAATCTTTTATCCTCTGAGGGCAGAGGGGTCTTTGCCTAGTCCAAACCAGTTCTGGTGCATTCTGTTTACATGACTCCTTCTTTCCTTTCACAGTGCAGGACAGAAACATCAGACGCCCCACAGAAGGTGGAGCCAGCATTTTGGAGGGAAGGAACAGCCGTGGAGCACTGTGTTGACATGACTCCTTCTCTCCTTTCCCAGTGCAGGGCAGAGACATCAGATGCACCACTGTAGTTTAGTTCCTATATTCCCAATAGGCTCTGCACATTGGAATAACATATACGATAGTTTAGACATAGAACTGAGATTGACTAGGTCTCTATCAAATATGTTAGACTTAATTGTGAGTGCCAGCTAGCTCAGAGGTCACTAGAAACTCAAATTCACAAGAAGGGATTAGCTTCTGACAACCGCATAAACATGACAACTTTGTTTCCGCAGAATAAGAAACGTATCTCTAGAGTCGCGGAAACAATAGACAACTATTTCACTCAGTCAATCGTGCATGCTTCATTTCAACAGAGGTGCAGATAAATAGAGAGACGGGTGTTTTCAATAAAAAGTATTTATTTAACAGTCTTCTGTCTCATGCAGGAGAAATGAACTGCTACAATCGTAATACTGGTTGCAAAGTACAATGCGTAGAGTACAAAGAGTATTATAAAATAATACTGTAAAAGCATGGTATGGTTTCTAAGCCATATAAAATAACAAAGAATACATACATTAATAAATAATGACTAAAAGTACTCAACTTGTGCTTCTAAAATACGCCTACCCCGGTGTACCTAACCTAGGTCTAGTACGAGGGAAGAAGTAGTGAATTGCAGCTTAAGTTTAGTATTCCTTTTGCCAAGAATCTATTTCAAGAATTCTCTAAGGGTCTGTACCTTGGTTTAGAATGAAGGAGGTCTTGTATCTCTCTCTCAGGACTCGATATCCCAGCAACTTGCAAGGGTAGCCTGGAAACACTGGAGCTGGATTTCTCGGCAAGAGAAAAGACAGCGTCTCTCTCAGTGCGTCAGCTGGAGGTTCGACTTCCTTCGGCACTTGCTGTAGCAGGGCGTCGGGCAAGTAGATAGTCGAACTGCTCCAAACCACTGTGTGTTTGCCTGGGCAAATGTGGGCTTATTTATACCTTAAAGGTGCCGAGATTGACGTAAGGTTGGACATAATAACGTCATCAAAGACTCCATTCTTTCAAAACTTCTTGAGTTCTTGGATAAATCAATATTCAATCTGACTGCTGAAGGTGGGTTTTTTAAAGAAATCGTTGTGGATTCTCGGAACTAGTGGAAGTAGCCATGCCGTATTTGGACTGCATAGGCTAAGTCTAAATATGGTTATGATTTCTATGCCTATATAAGGATAGGGTTATTTATACCTCTATATGGGCATGAATCGGGAAAATTACACTAGGGTCCTAAATTCATATACAACACCCACTACACCTTATTAAGTTCAACATTATTAAATTATAAGTACTGAAACATATCTAAAGCATGTGTTTACAGTCCCATTCAATATACATAATTTGCATTTAAAAAGGCTGTACACAAAAAGAGCATAAACTGTACGCATTTGAGAAAAGTGTCTACATATATGATATATAGCATGAAATTATTCATGTTAACCTAATGAATCACAAAATTACATTCATGAAATGGCTCTTAAGTACAGAAAACATTTTTTAGACCATCCCATAGCATAATATATAAACTTTTTTGGTTTTGATGACAAGGCTAAATATTGTCTCTAGGAAGTGTTTAAAAGAATTCTTGTTCTCTAAGAATAGTTCTACATTAAGCAGATTATTCTGTGCCATAATTAGTTCTAATTTGGAAAAAATTCAAATTGAATCGTAGAAAAATAGAGTTCCCAATTTAGAATGTTTGTTTTGAAAAAGCGAAGGACGGATTTCAGAACTCATGGAACGCTTTGTTCAAGATTCAAAAGTTATTCTCGGTGTCAGGAGAAAACATCAGATCGTCTAGGCTGGCAAAGAAACCGTCTACCATAGTAGGCGAAAGTGGAACTACTTCATCAAGTAGATCAAATGTGCAGAGATGAGAAACATCAGCGTCAGCGCTAGGTGCCGCGTTAGCAATGTTCATATCTGATGGTACCTGTGTGTCTGTTGTTCCTCGTATCTCACCATCAGTTAGACTTGCTGGTGAGACCTCAATGAATGCCGTCATCAAGATTGGCAGCCGTTGGGGGCAACACGATGCATGAGTCGTTACCGGACCTAGCAAGGCGTCAACATCCAATGGCAGTACTGATGAAAGTGTAAGACTGATGTCCAACACGCATTCTTCTCCGCAAAGCAGGCATCGTAGAACAGGTAAGATGCAATCTTGCCAGATTGGCCTGAATATAAGGAACCAAGTGGTATTCAGATCTCTCAAAGGAGCCAAGCCAAGAATCTGTGTAAACCTTTCACAATACCGCATGGCTAGGAGGGCTTGTTCCATGGTATCGTAGGTTACTGGAGTTGCCATATCGGAGCAGAAGGAATAAAAATAGAATTCCTGCTACGAGTCCCAAAATGAGAGGCAGGCCGCCGAACACAGAGTGCACGAAATTTGGAAAAATGCAGAGGACTGCTTCAAATGGTGCTAACAGTCCCTAAAAAATCGTCTTAAATACATGTGGGATGCCGCTGGTATCAGACATGTTTAAGATTTGACCTAACATTTCTGCAAAATGTACTGGGCAGTTTGTTGATAATAAGGCATGTATCTCTGCAGAAGTCCTTGCAACTTGCAGATCATACGTTTCTCTAGACGAGGTCAGTGGCACTGTTTTTTGCAAAAGAATGGCTTTCATTCTGCTTAAAGTATCAATTCGTATAGAAGAGATATTCAGTGGAGGCCATAACGCTGACTCCCTGTCAGTCTTGCTTTTTGGATACAATACTTGCATACAACAAGTGACCCTGGCTGACACACTAACTAGATACGCTTTTCCTGGCAAAATGCCACTACAGCTGTGATCATTGAGCATAACGTAGCTGCCATTGGAAAGCTGCCTGAAAATTGGTTCTATCACTGCTGCTGGAGAACCGTGCAGGTGGCAAGAGAGGTTATTTGAAGAACCTTCGCAGGCTCCGTGTAAATTGATACCTTGACACAAAAGTGTACCGGTTAATGAGTATTTACAATTTTTACCACTAAGAAATACCTCCTTTCTCCCACTCCAACATTTGTGTGTGTATGGTAAATCCCAGGCAGACTTGATGTATTCTTTACCCAACCTTTCATACAGGCCCACTAGTATGTGTCTTAAGCAATACTGAAACTGGAAAATCGTCACTGGTATCGTGATGGTGCCATGTATTATCCATTCTACGACTGATTTCTCAGAAACAGTTAATGGTAATATTTCCAGTTTTCCAATGCTCAGCACTGTATAGTCTGCTCCTCTTTGTGCCAAAGGTTAAATACAGGAAACAATGACGTGGTGTTGATTAGACGCCATGACACATAGCCTGAACGAAGGTTTTGTAACGTCCCGCCTAGCAGCATTATAGACCGTAATTGAGACTGGCCATGTTGTAACATTAGCAAGTCCTGCTCTATTATGTCAATGGCAGAGGATACAATGCTGTCCAAAGAATAAATTCTGGAGGACAGATTCGTTAACCCATTGTTCACTACAGAGAGAGCTTTCTCCAAATTAATACAATCAATTTCTCGTATTTTTTCTGAAGTTTCCATTTGCGTGATTTTCCATGCTTCATTGTAAGCAGCGTATGTACCGGCGTATTTGAAACATTTTTGACGTGGCTTACGAGGTCCAAGTAAGAAGTCTTGTAGATCAACGCCTTCTTTAAGTAAAGTTAACTGTTGTTTAATTTATGGAAGTGTGGATTTCTGTAGACACTCAAGGGAAAGATTTCCTACACTATAAGTTATTACTATCCCTAGATGTTGTCTCTGGGAATATCTCGGATCTGGCCTATTCACTGGGAACCCTTGTGTTTTGTTCAGGAATCTATGTTGACAGTTATAGTCTGTGGGCCAGATTAACAATTTTTTCCAATCAGGATTAGTTCTGTTGTGCTGTAAAATCTGTTTTATGTCTACCTCCTCATCTGTAGTGCTATTAATATCAGGTGTGGGCTTAGGTATGGACAGTTTGTTTATATCTTTTATCTTAGCCATGCCAAGACAAGATGTTTGTTGAACAGTGTCATTTAAAAACATTATTTGCTCTGGGATAATGCAGGCTCTGAATAAGGCTTCTAAACCTTGCACCTGCCAGTCTTTTGTGCCCCAGACAGTTTTTGTCTCAATGTTGTCTTTCCAAAAGTCAAAACCTAATGTAGACAGCTGAGCATAAAAGGTCGCAGAATACATTTGTTTAGTATTAGTCAACATGTTTTTCATTCCTGTCTTATTTACATTTTTTAAATAAAACTTTTCTAGATTTGTTACATTAAAACCTGAGAAGTATGGAAACTTTTCATAAAATGTTTTTGGCCTGCCCTTTGGCGGCGTCGGACAATGTTCCCATTGGTTGTAAGTAAAAACATTTCTAGGGTTTGCAGATTTATGCAAATAATGGTGACCATAATGATTAAAACAATACATTTGTTCATAATCTGATGAACCTTCTAAGTATTCATGTTCTGTAAATTTAGCTGACATTTCTAAATCTGTCATCATAATATTAACAGTTTCAAACGTGCTGGGTGAGACAAAGTCACTCAAAGAAACCTTAAACTGGTGTACAATCTTCAACAGTTCCACCGGGCCATAAATGTCATAATCAGTTGTGTCCCATGCTATACCACCAGGTATAGGAACGGCTGTGATGTTCACTGATGACAGGTCTCTTCGTTCATGATGAGATGATTTGTGAGGTTTCAGGAGCAAGTTGATATCATCTTTCCCAAACTTAAAACAAGATTGAGCCAAAGCAGGAGGAAAAGTACACTTAACACAATCCAAAATTCAACCCATGGGGAAACAAGATATGTATTTTCAAGTTGATGAAAGAGTTCTGTTATATTTTCTTTTATTTGCTGGCGTTGTATAAGGTTCACTGGGATCCTCGGAAAATGTATCAAAGTTGATGTAATAGCCAAAGGCAGTTCTGTCAATTGTTGGAATTGCATCAGGATTGTTTGTAATCATTGGAGCTGCTTCTTCCTTTGTCATATTTGTATAGTCAGAGGCTACATCATTGTAGACAGGAGTTTCTTGACAAACTGTTATTTGGGTCTCAAGAGGTACAAGTTCCATGTTATTGTTGTATAGTCCTTCTCTTCTTACTGCAGGTCTATCAAAGGTGATAAGTCTTTCAGTTTGAACCTCTTGGATTGTAGCAAGATTAGGTCGTCTGCTACATCTTGGGAGTCCACTGGGCCTACTACTTATTATCGGCCACATGATGTGGTTTGTCCAGGTCGATGGACACAACTCTGTTCTCCCTTTTACCAGCAAGGGGCGGTAGTAACACTGATCTTGTTCCTTGGATTGCTAAGACAGGTACTGCTTTTCTATAAGAAGGGCCAAATTCCTTCTTCACCGCGATCTTTTCCCTGACTAGATCCCCAATCTTTGGAATCCAGACAGGTCTTGCTGGGACAGGTGGTTTTTCTTCAGTGGTTGTTGGCTTTTGCGTTGTGTTACTCAGACTTCTTCTTGTTTCATTTAAGTCCTGTAAAACAGCCAAATGATCTTTGATATCAAATGGTTTTTGTTCTACCACTGAAGTTTGACAATCAAGGTCTTCGATAATCATTCTAGTACTAAACAGTAATTCATATGGAGTGATTCCACCCAGAGAATTTCTTGGCAGATTGTTAAGACTACATTGGACACTTATTAGATGTTTGACTCCCATCGCCCGAACCTAATACCCTAGCTGTTATAGATTGCTTTATGTCACGTTTTTTTCTTTCCACTACCGCATTTCCCTCAGGATGGAATGGACTTGAGTACCGCAATGCAACGCCCAAGCTGGCCATGGCCTCCTTGTAAGCCCGAGAGCTAAACGCAGGACCCTGAACAGAATGTAGCGTGCCGATTGCGTATGTGCCGATAAAGGCTTGCAAATCTTTTATAACAGTTTGAGCGTCAGCTGAGCGCTGGGACCACATCCAAATGAATCTTGTGCAGGAATCTACTGCGACCATGATATATTTATAGATGCCATCCCTTTGTTTGGGACCACAGTGGTCCTGGTAAACACACGCTAATGGTTTATCTGAAATCAGAAGGGACGTCTGTGCAGGTCGTTTCACAGTCAAAACTTTTATTTTTTGGCAGATTTCACATTCTGGAACATAGTTCCTAGTTTGTTTCCTCATGCGCGGCCACCAATATCTCTGTTTCAATAATGATTCTGTGACGGAAACCCCTGCGTGTGCAGAGGCCAGCCCTTCGTGTGCTGCTAAGATTAGTCCTAACCTATGTTCCATGTTTGGAATTGCCCTATCCCCCACTCCAGGGATTTGAGCAAAAGGAACATTATTTGCATCAGTTATATTTGAGTACTTTACTGGAAAGACTTTCAGGAGTGTTTTAACACTGTCTTTTACTGAAGCGTTGACAGCCTGCATTATTTCGCTGTCTATTTTTGTTTTTGAACGAGTGATTGCAGCTACGGAAGCCGTTTGCACAGCTGCCTTTGCAGCTTCATCAGTCAATGAATTCCCTGCAATGTGAATGCCATCACGCTGATGACTCAGTGTATGAATCACGTGAGTCTTTTGTAGATCTTTCTGCAAAAGAACTACTTGTTCCCAAAGCATTTTATGCTTGATTGTGCCACTTTTTACGTCTTTGAAACCGTTTTGAACCCAGTTCTGCAGATATTCATTGTAAGACTGGATGTAGTAATACGAATCGCACACTATGAGTGTGGGGAATTCGCAATCTGTATTTTCAAGCGCCATCTTGAAAGCCTGAAGATCAGCTCGCTGAGCTGTACAATCTCCGAGTGATTGAGTTTTAGTGACCATAGGTCTGAATTTACCTTCGTGCCAGTGACCTTTAACAATCGCGCACGCAGCACTATAGGCTTGTTTACCCCCAATTGCGGGCTGTGCTGAACCGTCTGTATAAATTATAGAGCCGTAATGTTCTAGAGGCAGAATCTCGGTCGGTAGAGGACATTCGTGTTCGTATTGTAGGAATTCTTGTGTTTTCAAGTAGGGGTAAAAAACGTATTCAACGTCTGTTGCAGTAAGAGAATTAACCCATTGTATTCATCTAGGATGTAAAGCTTTAGCATTTGGAATGCTCGCTTTTGTCACTGCCTCTCGGGCAGGTACAGGTATAACGATCATTATGCGTTTTCCCTGCGAGAGAGCTCTCTCTTTTGCTACTGCAGTTTGAACCGCTGTCAGAATTTTTTCTGTAGGAGTGAATTTCATTTCACCTTGTGTGTACAAGTGTGATTTAAATGCTATTGGTACCTTTTCACCTTCATTAAAGGTCAGGTATATGAATTCGCATCTCCCTGGGATGATTCGGATCACAAGGTTGCGCACGTTGTCGCGTGTCTGTAATTGTGTTTTTGCTAACATGTCTGCACTGAACGCAAACTTTCTGTGTGATTTTGAGTCCAATTAGTTGGTTTGAAATCAGGTTTGATTAGTTGGTAGAGAGGTTTAACCCTTCCTGACCTGTTTTTTAGATTCTAATGGGGTTGTTAGGACCTCAAAGAATGGTATATTAGGAGCATTCTATGAGTTTTATCAGGCTTTATATCACCAATCTGATAATACACAGGGCCGGACTGGCATTGCCGGGCACCGGGAAATCCCCCGGTAGGCTGCCAGGGGTGGGGGCCGGTTTTTTGGCAGGGGGCCGGTTTTGTTGTTGGGCCCGTTTTTTGTCCAGCGTGCGTGCCGTGTTAGTCAATAATTAGAGAAGTTGAAGCTCAGAGACTAGAGACCTACTAGTAGTAGTCTGCGTCTCTCCTCGCTGCTCAGCGCTCCGTGCGGGGGCAGAAAAAAAGCACACCATCAATAAATCTGTACTTTCTTTTTCATTACTAGTGCAAATGTAATCAATATCAATCGCGCAGCGCGCTGCGCAGATGTCTCCGCGTCTGCGCGGTCTCAGTTGAACCACCGTAGGGTGGGGAGGGGCGGCATTGGTGGTGACATGACATGCGCATTGGGGTTCGCGCGCGTGACCCGTGAATCGGAGCATTCCAGACGAACTAAGCCAGCCAGAGACTTAGGCAAGTTGCACGCATGCACCCCATAATTTAATTATTTGTAGTAGCCCCTGCCTTCGTGTCCCACTGTCCCTCCCTGCTGCTTGCTGCCGACTGTCTGCAGACTGCCCCGGCCCGCCGATCGCTGGTGAGTGCATTTTTCCAAATTGAATTTTCATCATGGCATTTGCAGTAGTCTGTGGGCCGGGGCGCAGCCTGGCCGGGATTAAAACATAAGGTATAGAGGCGGCCTGCAGCCGGTAGGCACTTCCGAAGTACTGCAGTCAAGTGATTGCTGTGAGGACGATGGGTTTTGTGTGCATGCAAGATTTCACACCTGCTAGGGTTAACACAAAATCAAGATGCTAGTTTCATATGCAGTTGGATTACTTAGAGTAGGGAAGCACATGATCATTTTACCATGAACGTGACATTCCTGCCCCAACAATGATTGCCATCGAACTCTTCTCTGCCAAGGATTTTTATTGGCCGAGACCACAGTTCTTCCTAATACAGGCCTGGGTGCTCGCCATCGTTGTAAAACTGAACTCCACCAAAACAGAGTTATTTAATACTCCGCAATGATGGTTCAAATTTCTAGGTGTAAAGTGGACTCCCAGATATGACCCCTCAGGCATGTTAGATGTTTTTGTGGAGCCCGGGTCAAGAAACTCGGAATATCTGGCACTGTCTACTGGTATTAGCCACGTTAGTTGACTTGTTATTAATACATTGAGTAAGTACTTACTTTACAATCTATAAACAAATGTAGCACAGGCATGGGGCCCCGAAGAAGTATGGCCCCTTGGGGAATAATGGCTCCCCCTGCCCTCCCGTATAACATGCGACATGGACATGGTCCTTAGTAGCTTCTCTCCGTGTACGGACACATTTGTTTGTGTGAATTTCAAATTACCCACAATTTCAGGTGATTTGGAATTTGTGCCACCAGTTAAACATTTTGAAAATACGGGCCCATGTTCGTGGTGGAGAGGGCCTCTTCCACCAGTGGCAGTTGTGTGACCTCTCCTAACCAAACAGATACAGGCATTACATGGGCATGATCAGTTCTTCATCCTTACACTGTGAACCAATGCGCGTCACACCTATTCTGGTCTAAGACACTAACCCTGTTTACGTGCCCATTCAGAGTTTGACCTCTTTGCTGCAACAGATACACTTAGCTGCATTTGGGGGTCTGTTACAATGACAACGTATGTTGCGTACATATGTGAAGATCATGAACTCACTTTGGGAAGACAGGTGCCGATGCCATTTGAAATAATGATTCGAGCACGGGGGTGGGGGTTGTATAAGAGCGTGCAGATGTCAAATGCCCACGAACGGGTGCAGGAGGCAGGCCCTTTTTTCTGAATCCGTATCTTATGTTCTTTTCTGAATCTTAATTGCATACCAAGAAAACAGTTGTGAATAGAGATGTGACGTGAGCTAAATACGGAATCCCCCACACACATCTCTGAGCACACCCAGCCCCCGGTGCAAAGCACGTGCCTGGGAATGCTGGATAAATGGTGGCGCCAGGCCCCGGCTTTTTGGTGCAGCAGCCTCCGCTATGGGCTCACTAGATGCAAGATAAGTACATATGATCGCAGGAGCTCACTGCTGTATTTATCAGGTACCGTATTTGTGGGGGGAAGAGGGAAATCTTGCGGAAGCACCCTTGCAAAAAGGAATTTAGAAACACCACGCTCCTCACTGACATTTCAAATAACACACGGCGGTGAAAGGCCTATGATGCAAGCCTTCCCATAGACATGCTGACTTGTTGCGCGTAGCAGTGGGACAGCAGATAAAAGGACAGTTTGAGAGGGGTTCTCTTCTCTGTCATGATCAGACGGCAGGACCAGATTATAATTTACAAACTTGTTTAAAATTACCTAGCACAGAGAGGCTCGAACCTCCTTTGTCTTTTT
Organism: Lissotriton vulgaris; assembly: GCF_964263255.1. NCBI lineage: Eukaryota > Metazoa > Chordata > Amphibia > Caudata > Salamandridae > Lissotriton > Lissotriton vulgaris. Next base: position 211,070 of record NW_028251486.1, on the reverse strand, counting down.
GGAATAGTGTGTTCTGTGATATTGTTAGCCATAAATTTAAGAAAATACTGAACAAGAGGTTACAGTTTGAGAAAGTCAAAGCAATGGGCTTATGTTTCACCAAAAATCACTACTGGTTGGCTACTATAAAGGGGGATGTTCACCACATAGAAGTTGGAATACTTTGTCTTGCTATAATCATGCTGCATATTTTATTCACCAGGCTTGTGCATAATAAATATAAAAGGACTATAGATGCAGTCCTTTGTGTGTATACTGATTTGGGGGTGACAAATGGAACCCTACCTACAGATTCCTTGGGTCTTTGGCAGGTGTTATTCCATGTTTCCTTACTGACCATGGCAGAACCTTTGATGATGTCTGTGGTATCCTCACTGCAGGCTCGTTAGACTCTAACCACAGGCCCTAAGGGTCCAAGAGAGTTGTTCATGGTGTGTCCAAAACCTTGGCACGCATAAGTGAGGCTCCAGAATCAGCCGAGGGCCACTATACCCTTTCAAACTGAGCTCTGTCACCCTCTTTTCGAAATAAAAAAAGGTAACGTCCAGCTGGCAGTTAATTGGGATAGGTTTTCCCTATTCTTTCAGACGTTTGTTAAGCTCAACAGATAGGAAGCCCAACTTACCTACAAATACCAGACTCAGTTAACACCTGCCTGTCTTAGTATCATAGACAGATGTGTACCAATTTAAAGGGAATAGGTATCTCTAAAATAGAGTCTCATAAAATAACTCTAGCTTTTATGTCCGACTGATCCCATTCCAGTTTTGTAGCCACTGTGCTGCAAGTTCACCGGCCACACTAGGCTCTGCAGCAAATCTAAGACTTCAAGGCGACCATGCTGCAGCTTTTACAGATGGTCTGGAACTCTCTGGTGCACCTTTGGGCCACACAGATTCATCAGGAGCTTGAAGTTGGTTGGGTTTCTGGTGGCGGTTACTCCACCAAAGCCAACTGACCCTGTACTTTCTTTCTATTTCATGGTGTATAATGCTCCCTGATAATGCTCATTCAAGCCCCAGTGCCACCAGTGGTTTCAAAAGTAGAAACATCTGCTGAATTTGTGAGCGCCTTGAATGCAGAGTTTGGATGGCAAGGTCCGGACCGGTGCCAGAAAATGATCAGTTGGGCCTAATTATGGGTCTCTTGGTGGCACGAGGAAATACAGCACCGTTTTCATGGTCATGGTATGTGAGGCTGTAGAGATGAACAGCTCTGCCAAAAAAAGGCAGGGAAAAAACATAAGAAAAATATAATATACATTGAAAGGCCTAGTCAGCTAGCTTAGTGGCTAACGTATTAATTGGTCGCCATTAGGAGCACATGCACGTTATACCTTGGTGTGCGATAAAACAATTCCTACATGTTTTTAATATTTGCAAAATCTGGCACCAATTAGCATGCTAGTGTAACACGGAGCATAAAAGTTGAAATACTTGGGTTAAAGCCTTTTACTCCAAAACGTTCTTAATGCTGCTAGGCTTTTATCTTAAAAAGTAGACGTTCCTCCGTTTTATCATGAAATCTGCGTATGCATTGTCAACAGGCCACTAATAAACAAACACTGGCAAATCCAATAGGTCTTGCCTATGCGAGAGCCATTTGCTTGGGCAATGTGTTTCAGCCATGCTGTTAACCAGTGTGGCTACTGTTCAGCATGTCTAAAAGTTCGTGGTGTGGCGTAGCGTAGGGTAGATTGGAGTGGGGTAAATTGGGGTAGCGGAATAGGGTGGATTGTGGTAGAGTGGAGTGGGGAAGATTGGCGTAGTGTAGTGAGGCTAGAGTGAGGTAGAAGGGAGTGGTGTGTATTAAAGTAAATTGCTGCTTCCTCAAAGAGTCGCCTGTCTCTAAGCCGAAGTGTCACCTCCCCCTAGGTTGTGAATAAAAGATTGGTCTAACCTTGGTGCCTGTCAATAATCTGACATTATGTCAGTATTCCTCTGTATCTGTCCTGTAGATTTGTCTTTTTGTCGTTCCTCTATGCCAGTCTGCCTTCTTTGTCTGTTATCTATGTCTCTGTCTGTGTTCCCCTTAACCTGTCCTCACTCTATCTTCCTGTGTTTTTTATTTGCCCTTTGTATGGCTTCTTGTGTGATTGCAGGTCAAGCAGGCCTTCAGGCAGACCTACTGTTGCAACTTCACCTGACGGACCCACCCACATCCACCCCTCTCCCTCCCCTCTCCTTGGTATGGTCCGCACTGCTCCTCAGAGTGCGAGATAGAACGTTGGTGTGGAAAGATTAACCGCCAAGCTGGAAGCACTTGTTCTCTGATAACTAATAAAAATATTCACAGAACCTACTTGGAGTGGTGACTCTTTACAACATTCTTGGCGACGAGGACGTGGAGCTGAGCCAGGGTCAGTAAGGTGCATTCCCCCTGGATGAATCTGATGCTTGTGCGGAGAACTGAAGTAAAAAAGGAGGCTCGCCCAGATGATAAAAGAAGATCAAAGGGGAAGCAGGGAACATTTTTCAGAGAGAAGACGTTGCAGATCTTTCTCAGAGGAACTGCTGAGTCGACGACAGGAAGTTCCTGTTACTTGATCCAGGAAAACGAAAGAGGACTTCGCAGCCTACTTCCCTTTCTGGTGGCCTGAGGGAGAAAAGGAAGAAAGGAGAAAGTTAACGCTTTTCCCCTCTGGTGCCTCCGGGAAATGGTCACGGAGTGGGGAAGCAAGACTCAGAAAAGTAACAGAGGGATTCATTCAAGTACATAAGGTGAGCTTAAAAATCTTCGTGTAAATAAAGGAGCCTAATAGATACTGATCCGAGGCAGAGCGCTTGGTGTTCGTGACTGGAGTGGATGACAGCACGGGGAAGCGGAGAGCCCCTAATCTCAGTATTATCCCAGGAGAGTGAATTATAACCTCAGAGCATTGGGGAGTTCTCATGTAACATTTGGGAGGAATATCTTCCGAAGGGGACCCAAGATCAATAACGCTGAAGCGTAGGGAGCTTTTTAAAACACGGTTAGGAACTTTAAGTGGAACACAGTGCATTAGTAAACTTAAGAGACGGGACGGTGGCAGAGCGCAACAGCAGTGTGAAGAGATTAATGAGGAACATAGAGCGTAGCGAACCTTTGTTCCCATGTTTGAAATCGAAATTAAATTGAAGCAGCACCGTGAGTTGTATGGAGAATCGGTGACGATCAGGGAAGGTAGTAGATCCCTGTGGCAACGCGCGAAAAGGAACTGAGGCAGCGCTTGTAGACAGCGTGCAGCAGGTGTATGAGGAGATAAGTGAGGAACAAAGAGTGTGGCGAACCTTTGTTTCCGCGTTTGAAATTAAACTGAGGCAGCACTGTGAGCTGTGTAAAGTATCTGTGAAGATCAGGGAAGGCAGTCGATCCCTGTGGCAACGCGCGAAAAGGAACTGAGGCAGCGCTTGGAGACAGCGTGCAGCAGGTGTATGAGGAGATAAGTGAGGAACAAAGAGTGAGGCGAACCTTTGTTTCCGCGTTTGAAATTAAACTGAGGCAGCACTGTGAGCTGTGTAAAGTATCTGTGTAGATCAGGGAAGGCAGTTGATCCCTGTGGCAATGCGCGAAAAAAGAACTGAGGCAGCGCTTGGAGACAGCGTGCTGCAGCTGTGTGAGGAGTTAAGTGAGGAACAAGGAGCGTGGCGAACCTTTGTTTCCGCGTTTGAAATTAAACGGAGGCAGCACTGTGAACTGTATGAAGTATCTGTGAAGATCAGGGAAGGCAGTCAATCCCTGTGCTATAAGGAACTTAGGCAGCGCTTAGAAACAGCGTGCAGCAGCTGCGTGAGGAGATATATGAGGAACAAAGTCTGTGGTGAACCCTGGTTTCCGTGTTTGAAATTAAACTGAAGTAACACAGTGAGTGGTATGAAGTATCTGTGAAGATCAGGGAAGGCAAGTAACCCAAGGTGCCACCCGTGAAACGGAGCTGAGGCAGCGCTTTTAAGCTGTGTGTGGAGATTTCAGAGGAACAAAGGGAGTGTGGCAAACCTCGTGTCTTATGCTGGAAACTGAACTGAGGCAGCGTGGGGAAGCTACGTGAGGAAATCTCTGAAGGGCAAGGTGCGCAGTGAACTATAAGGGTGGTGTCTGACTCAGACTTGAGGCAGAGCATCTCTTATGAGATACACTATCTTTTGAGGATCTTTAACTTGAGATGGACAAGGATCAGTAACTACAGGAATCGTGAGTAAAGCATTTTAAGGGATCCCAGTGTAGTGCATGAAACTAGACCTCACCATTGGAGCCCCAAAAGAGAAGTACGAAACATAAGGAGAATATTAGAAGAAAAACAAAGAGAAGTCATCAGAAAAGGCAAAATGGGAAAACTATCGCATCCTAAGCTATTAATGAAAAAAAAAAGGGATTGGTACCACGGATAAGGAGGAGAGGAAGATGGGATGAGAAAAAACGCATAGCATTCGTCATAACCATTTCTGAGGAGAAGGAGGAACCCGTGGATAAAGGGAAAGTGGAAGAAGAATGGACAAACAGTCGGGAAAGTGGAGAAGGGATAGCTAACATTAACAGTGAAGGGAGAGACGGTAAGGGCGCAGAAAGAAAAGGTCGGCAAAAGGACTTGAATGATGTAAAGGCACAAAATAAGCGAGGAAGAAGTGCCAAAGTACAAAGGAGAAATGTATGCCGAGAGAGGGGAGATATCGAAGCGGTGAGGAACAAAAGCGAAGCTAAACTGATGCATACCATCAATAGTGGTGGAGTATTTAAGGGATCTATCGCAGATTCAGAGTCACAAAGTACAGCAATGGACAAATACCGGAGGAAGAGTGAGTGGTCTTTGAGAGTAGGAAATGAAGTGGAAGCAGCAGACGTAGGTGAAAACTTGATATTGAAAGGAAAAGAAGAGACAGAGTGGTATTACATGAAGAGAAGTAGGAAAGTTAAGGTGAATAATGCAGAAGAGGTGGTTGCAGTACCGGAAGGGATGGAACGAGGGAAATTAAGTGGAATTAAAAATCCCAAAGGGTCTGAGGCCAGGATAAGGTTGGCTGTAAATAACAGTATCCCATTTACCAGGTTGGTGAATTTGAAGGTAAACACGTATCCATCCTTAGACATTGAAGTAAGAAGAAGGAAAGTCTGGAGGAACAAAAAGAAAACAGAAACAGCTATGGTCAAGCGCAAAATAAAGCAGAGTATGTCTGAGGTAAAGGTTGTTGGAAACAAGATGAGAAAAAACTTTGTGAGTTTGATCAGGGAACTTGATATTCTGGAAGTAAAAGAGGGGGTTAAGGTGGAAACGTACAGAGTAACACATTCCACGATAGTAGTGGACGAACTATCCAAACCAATCCGCCTCAGGATTAAGAAAACATGGAGCTTTGCTGCTAGGGTTGAATTCAAACTCAGACTGTATAAGAGACCTGATCTTCCCACGAACCTGGGAAGAGGAAATCGTCAAGGAGGGTGTGAGAATTCACTCATAAACGTACCAAGCCAGTACCCTAAAAGTCCGGTTGGAAGAGTCTGGTGGCTCCCAGAAGGCTGGGAAGAAATTGTGGTAGGGTTTACAAGGGACAAGGCAAGATTCACAAGGTTGATCCTGGGGGCGAAGTTGGAGGGAAGTCTAGTCCCCGAGGAGGCTTGCACAGGCGAAAGTACGAGAAGCACAAGCACGGCGTGCCACAAGAGAAACTATGCGAGACATAACGCCAAGGAGACAAATGAGAAGGAAACCGGACACAGGGGTAGGGTCAGAAGCAGTGAAATATGGTCCAGGAAACTACAGAAGAAAAAAAATAAATAAATAAATAAATACAAATATACAAATGAATAAACTGTTCAAAGGGATCCATGCTTGCCAGCAGGGTGAGGTGGTACGTGGAACTGAGGATTTGAGCATGCCAGCAGAGTACCTTTTGGCCGAGCGGCTCCTGACGACTTGAATACAGAGTACTATCAGGCATCAGTTCCCTCCCTAATCCCTCAACTTGAACCAAACATGGATGTGATCAAAGCTAAAGGGAACAGAAGGAAGGGCAAAGTTATGCTCTCATTTCGTTCAAAAGCATCTTAGTGTACAGAACAGTCACCCATTCCGTGTAGGGGATAAAGCGTGGCTAGGGACCACGCGGAACTATCAACCCAATCTCTCAGCAACTCCACCGCCAGAAGCGGTGGTGGTCCTCACCACGACGGCAGAGTTAACCATATGCAGAAGAGAATTGGGTAGTTGTCACCGTTTCCCGGGACAACTGAGTAACTAACTTTTGAAGTGCTTGTATCACCTATCTTACTAGACAGGCGCTTAGTTGGATCTTTTCTCTTTTTTTTCCTTCAGGGAAATGTGTAAGGAGCCTCTTGTCTCCTGTTTTGGGGGATTCAGGTCTCAGCGTCAAAGTTGTTCTTCATTTGCAAGTTTTAGGGGGTCGCCTTATCTTGACTCCTTCTTTCACCTTTCAGTCCTTCCTGCTCTGGTCTCTGGCCCAGCCCTTCCTTTCCCCGTGTTCTCTTTTCTTTTCTCTTCTTATCTTTCCATTCTGGTCTTTCCCTCCGATCTCTCTATCTTTCTTCCCTCCTTCCCGGGGCCCCGGGATCTCATTCCTTCCGTTCTCCTTAGGGGGGAAAGTGTGTTGCAACTTCACCTGACGGACCCACCCACATCCACCCCTCTCCCTCCCCTCTCCTTGGTATGGTCCGCACTGCTCCTCAGAGTGCGAGATAGAACGTTGGTGTGGAAAGATTAACCGCCAAGCTGGAAGCACTTGTTCTCTGATAACTAATAAAAATATTCACAGAACCTACTTGGAGTGGTGACTCTTTACTACACCTACCTATTTGTGTGTCTTTCTGTGTATTGGTTATTCTTTCATTCCGGTCATAGATGCATCTGTCTTCTTTCCTATATGGTAACAGGACACCTCCTTCCAGTCTCTGGTTCGTTCAAAACACACAAACATTGTCATACTGGAAAACAGCAGGATTAGAAGAAACTGTGCCTTTCATCACTGTGCACTGTCCCAGCTGCCGTCAGACCTTGGTTCACCCCAACTGGACCCTCAGAGGTCACATCACACACATTCATTGGCAAGACAATGCCACTTTCAAGACCGCTGCCCCGAACCACCCCTGAGAAAGAGCTGTGTTGTCAACAGAGACATTAAAGATTTTAGGACTGCACAGGAAAGAGGTGGGTAGACAGGTCACATGGATCAAGCAAGAGACAGGCAGATGTGCAGAGGGCACAGTTGGCATCCCTGGTTTCTTCAAAGTATCTCTATTCTACTCCCACCTCCAACCACATATCTTGTGGGAGCTGCGCTGCCTACGTCTATCCCTGTTTCAGCACCATCTTTAGGTATGTTTCTTTAGAAATCATTTGTCTCTCTAGTAGTCGCCAGGCTCGCACGTTGCGCTCGCTCGCTACGCGCCGGATACTCTGTAGTAGCAGAGCGCGTAATAAAATGTTTTATAACCTAACATAACATGGGGGCTGGTCTGGAAAAATTTGCCAGGGCTGCTTTCAGTTCCCAGTCCGGCCCTGATAATACAGCAGACTTAGAAGTTAGCACGGCTCGTTATTTAGAAAGTGTTCATAAGTCTGTTCTGCTGGAAGATCAGAAGAAAATACTTAGTGCCCCAATTATTTGGGAAGAAATTGAAACAGCTATTATGGGGATGGCTGTCGGGAAAGCAATGGTACAAGATAATATCCCTTTAGAATTTTATCGTACGTTCAGGAGAGCTTTAAAAACAGAATTAACTAAGATATTCCAGTCCGCTTACTCAGGCAACCCTCCTGATTCATGGTCCTTAGCTACTATTGTTATATTTAAAAAGAAAGGGAAAGCCAGTGAAGAGCTAGGGTCTTATCGGCCCATCTCATTGATCTCAGCCGATAGTAAAATCTTTTCAAAAATTCTTGCAAACAGATTAAATGATTTGATGCCTTCTCTTGTCTCCATAAGACAACATGGATTTATTTAAAAAAGAGATACTATGGACCATGTTAAAAAAGTTATAGCATTGTTGGATTGGGCGCAGGCTTTGGAGTCCCCGGTTGCGGTGGCCGTGTTGGACGCTGAAAAAGAGTTTGACAGGGTCGCCTGGGGATTCCTGTGGGCTGTAATGGTTTGGATGGGATTTCCTAGGGAATATATCAATCCTATCAAGGCACTTTATCTCCATCCAAAAGCCGTTATTAGGATTACAGATACACTTTCGGAATGTTTTAAAATAACGAGGTGGACAAGACAAGAGTGTCCTTGCTCCCCCTTGCTTGCAAAGATTTGGACAAAAGGTTTGGGGCCCTATTTCGAACTGGATTTAATTAACTTTGATCTACTTATGATGTCAAATATTCTCTATAACTATATTGTCTATTCATTGACTGTATTATAATTGTTTTTTTATGTATCATGCACAATTCATGACTGATTGCTGAAATAAAATCAATTAAAAAAAAGGATACAAATATATCTTCCTGAAAGATATAATGTAAGTAGATAATTCCATCATTAATCCAGGAATGCCAAGTACTATGGCTGTTATTGATTTTAATTAAATGATTGTACCATAAAGAAAACTTTTATTAATATCAATACTTGTTTTGAATCCAGAATCCAGGTCTTCGAAGCCCAGTTTAGTTGTTCTAGTGATGGAGAAATGTTTACGAAATACATTAGAGTTAGTCATATATAATAAAGAAGGTAACGGTTATAGTTGTATAATGTTTTGTTCAATTTGAATCCCCTTAGGCATATTTGATAATGAAAGCTCTTGAAACCACAATGCACCTTTTTTAACAAGAACAACTTTATGATGCATAAGAAAATTAGGTAAACCAAATACCTCTATTTGGTTTACAGACTCTTAGGTAATTGTAGTTGATCCTAGGGGGTTTGTCATTCCAAATGAATTTGGATATGGCACCCTCTAAGGATTTAAAGATGGTTATTAGAAATTGTAGAAAAAGCATACACAATAAGGATAATATTTGTGAGACAATTACCATCTTAATAGCTTCAATTTTTGTCCATCAGTTCAAATAAAGTGATGACTGTCTGTAACGCTTATCTTTAATTTTATAAGTATGTGATGACAGTTTAGTTTTGTGGTAGCCCTGAGGGTGTTATAGACAAAAAATATCTTAACATTTTATTTTGTCCATACACCAAATAATGTTGGAGTGGTAAATGATATCTGATGAACAGAAGATATTCAGTGGAAAAATTCAGTTTTGTTAATATTTTGAGTATAACTTGAGACAGTAGCATAGGTATTTATGTGATTTAATTTAGCGGCAACGGAAGAATCGGGATCTTTTACAAACAATAGGATGGTATCCTCATATAAAGAGCCTTTAAGGGTAGTATTCCTATTGATGCTTCTACCCCCCTTTGAATTTCTAAAGAGACAACTGAGAGGTTCCATTTATATCAAAAATAATAAAGGTGATAAAGGGCAACCTTGCCTAGTACCTCTGTATAATTAAAAATATGATGAGAAAGGTCGATTTACATATAGTTGAGCAGATGTGTGTGTATAAAGTAGCTACCATGTTTCTAAATTATCACCAAAGTGAAAAAATCTCATAATGTGAAACAAAAATTGGCAGGTAACTTTATCAAAAGCATTTTTTTATGTCCAGTGCAAAGAAGCCTATGGGGTGTTGTATAGATGGAATGTGCTCTGATAGATGTCCTATTAGCCTGGAGTTATTAGATGAATATCTACCTTTCATAAAGCCATTCTGATGAATATTAATTATGGTGTAGAGGACTCAAACAAGTCTGTTAGATAATATCTTGGCATATATTTTGAAGTCTTGATTTATTAATGAGATAGGTTGATAATTAGATATTATTGTATGGTCTTTATCAGATTTAGGCAATACGTTTATCAAGGCCTCGTTAAATAAACCAGACACTTGACCCTTTTCAATATATTCTGTAAAGACCTGAAGTAAATAAGGAGCCAACTTGGACAAAAAGGCTTGGTAAAATGCTGCTTGTATCCTGTTGGGCTCATGTCCTTTTTTAGTTTTAAGAGATTTAATTACCATATTAAGTTTTTCCAGATTGACAGAATGTTATAAACATACTTTATCAGAATGGAAAAGAACAGGTTTGAGTCAGCTTTGTAGAAAGGAATCAATATCTACTGGAATTGGTTTAGGACTACTATAGAGGTTAGTAGATAACTTTTTTAATTCAGCAACTATATGTGAGTTTGTTGCAGTAATGTTACCAGTACTAGTGTTTATGTCATGTTTCTGAGTTTTATCATTCATTCAAAATTCTTTACTCGGCCTCATAAATAGGTTGTAAAAGATTCATCATATATAATAAACAATACATAAATAATAAAAACAAGAGTAATGGATTCATAATTAAAAGTACAAACAACAAAATAAAATAAAGAACAGCAGGGATGATAGATTTGCAGTTTAAAAGACAATCTCATTGATTGAGAGAATAGGGGGCCGCTAGCACCATATATAAATAAAAAATATAAAAATGGCATAATTAAAACCTCATAGAGTTCCCCAAATGGAGTCCACATTTTAAAAAGGAGCCAACTGCATTACATGGAACATGGCCCTCCAGTTGTAAGAAAATCTGTGCCATTCTACACTTGTCAAACTTGAATTTACGAAGCAGAGGAATTAAAAACACTTTGGTTAGAGTGTCACAATTTTTGAGGACCTTCCTACATTGGTGGCAAGCATGAACCACGGCAAGTACACTTTCCCCCTTACTCTCTACCTTATTTTTGTTGTTTGCAGTCACACTACCAGACCACAGCTTCCCGTCTCCTAGTGGATGGTTCCTCGAGGATTTCCAACTACGGGACGAGTCGGAGCTCGGCCCCGTCCACCAAACCGCTGACTTATGACTCGTCAGCCCAACCAATGACTCCACAGAGAACTCATCCAGACTGTACCCGGAAGTTGGGAATGAAATCGACCTAAAAGGCAATGCAGAGAGGAGGAAGTCGCTCTTCATACAAGCACTTCGACTACCAACAGTGAGACGTGATCCTGCCGTTCCAGACAGAGTACAGAAGGAGCCACGGATTCCGGAGCAGAGACTGACCTGACGGAGGAGCCCAGCCTGCCCCGGAAAACCAGCATAGAGACCCAACGACCTACGCTGAATCCAGCCACGTTCCAGGAGGAGTGTGGCTGTTCCAGGTACAGCAACGTATTGTAGGGTTAATTAGGAGGCGCGAACCTAAGGTCCCTGGAACGTTGATGTTGGGTGGGGAAAACTAACCAAAGAGAGACTGAGTAGTCCACTGTGATTCACAGCACTTGGTGAAGGGTGTTTTTAAGGTGCAATTAATCCCCCACAAACCCTTCCTCTGAAATAATTAATGAGATAGCACAAAACACTTACCCAGTTCTCTCGTCCTGCAGAGGCACCAAAAACGTCTGGATTACAGAGGATACAGAGGAACCCCATAATGACCTGAAGACCAAGAGAAAGATAACCAGAAAAGAATCATTAAAAACCCAAACCTTGTTAAGCAGTATGAAATGAAATACTGAGGACACAAATCAACAACAGTTGTCCGCCATTACTTTTGCTAAGTCCCTACAGAGAGCAACATAAAACTTGCAGAAAAAGACAAGTGCAGGCGAGTCTGGGGGGACAACGCATCAGGTAAATACATATATCAAAAGGGGGGAAACTGGCCTTGCAGGAAACATAGGAGCCATCTATGGGAACCTAGTCTAAACAGTGTCAATAACATTTGTTACCATGTACCCAGGACCAGATTCAAGTAGGGAGCCACCTCCTCAGTGGTTTGTAAAAGAGAACATTTTCTAACGTGGGCTTCATTACTTCTCTGCCTTCCTTCTGGGCCTTTCCATGGGACAAAAAGCACTCCCTAACCCATATTTTGTCTTCCTTTGTAATACTCTCTGGCTTCTCATACATATGGGAACAGCCTAGGGCAAAAGTTGTCTCCCTGATGTATTTAAGCCAGGGGATTTTAGGCCCATGTAGACAAGAGAGACAATCATGGATAATTTCACAATTCAAACTGGCCTCTTCATTCAACCAGATTGAGTTTCATTGCAGCAATGGGGTAAGTTTAATCGAATCTTCCACTTATTCCACGTCTAGTTCCTGATGGGATGAAAAGTGTGAGGTATATGAAGGAACTCCCAACACACGCCTGCATACTCTATTTTCCTCAATTTGCATTTTTCCACCCACATCCCTATAGCCCCAAACCCCGATCCATAAGTCAAAGTGTGGAGGCACTTTCTCCTGTAAATCTCTACTATAGAGGGTAGGTTTTCTTTCTTCCAATTGAGGCGGCTAGTGAGAAAATAGGGACAACTGCATGTAAAAAGCAATTTATCCTGTACCCTACACAGGGAACATCTGTCATTAAACATTAACCCAAGGTATGAGAACTGGCTCACTTTCTCTATTGATCTTCCTTCAACACATGTTGAACGAGCTTCTGTGTTTTTTTGGCCACAGACCTTGATGAAGCTTTTTGAGAAGTTAGTTTCCAGGTCAAGTTTTTCATAAACAAAACAAAAGTGGAGATTAATATCTTTAGGCCATTGGCTGTCCTAGCCAGTAGCACAGCATCATTTGTATATAGAAGTGCTGGTGTTGGTTTTTAATTGACCATCGGGACGTCTGCCCCCACATTTACAAGTTCAGCTTCTAGATAATTTACGTACAACAAGAATAAAATGGGAGCCAGGACGCACCCCAGGAACACTCCCCGTTTGACTGAAAAGAGGCTTGAACACTCTCCACTGTCCTAATAACCTAGATGTCTTAAAAAGGTAACCAAGTCCACCTCAAGGCCCACAGAGATTCAAATGTGCCATAACTTGGATCTATTTACACAGTCAAAGGCACTTGTTAGGTCCATAAAAGCCAACTGAAGGGATCTGCTCTTAGCAAACTTTTATTTAGCCATGGAAAGGTGTAGATTTATACACTTTTCTATAGTTCCTAGCCTTTTCTGAAACCATACTGGGCCGGTGAGAGAATATTCTTCTCCGCAGTCCAAAGGAGCAAATGATCCAGTACGATTCGTCTAATTATTTTGGTAACAGAGTCAAGAAGAGAAATTGAGCAATAGCATTTGGGATTGTGTGTATTTCCCTTGTTTTTAAAACAATGGGCACAATCATGAACTGGCGCCTGGAGGGAGGGACCCCAGCTTTACATGCTGAATTTATGATGTTAGTAAGCAAGGAGAACCAGAACCCTGGATTTTCCTTAAATATGTCCATGGGTATTCCATTGCCCCAGAGCCGTTTTTGAGGGGCTATTGAGGATGGATTTTGGAACCTTCTTAGCAGAGAAATGAATATTCAAGGGCAGAGGACAGTCAACCAATCCTTCCTATAGATTTGGAGCACTAGAACAATAAATTACACTAAAATGTTCTATCCAGCTTTCAGGGAAAATATGTATGCTCACTTTATCAGGTGGTACCCCTGGGGTAAGACCATGATGTACTGCCTTCCAGAATGCCTGAGGGTCTTTAGTTTGGAAAGCGGGTACAAGTTTCCCATTTCTTGTCCTTCAGCTTTGCCTTTCTATTCTTAAGAGCCAAAGTATAGGCTTTCCTACACTTTCCGATTGCTTCCTGGTCCCTGAGGGATTGCTTAAATTCCCTTCATATCCCACTGGTTACCATTCTACAGGCTTTGGCAAACCATGACTTATTGTGTCCTATTTTTTTACTTGCGGCGGGCCTAGAGAGCAAATTTCCTATACAAAAGGTTAACTCTGTAAAGCTTCTTAATACTACAGTAGGTCCAAGTACCTCTGATGTACAAGATTTAATCAAGCCCTCGCAACCATTAGTAATCTGTTACAATCGCTCAGGGCTAAATCCCAGTGCATCATTTTTTTACCACCATGCCTCCTCAGATTGCCAGTGGCTGAGATTAATCCAAGCGTTTGATCCATCACCTTGTTTTTTTTTGCATTTGCCACCGTAAGTATGCTGGGTATGCACAGGCGTGGGTCCTGGGCTCACTATGTCACTTGAACACAGCTGTATTTGAATGAACAGCCTTAGCTAGAGCAAACGGTCATAGGTTGATTGTGTTCTGGTTCAGGGAGGTCCTGGCCTGGCAGTTCGGGCTGGACTGTTCCTTTGAGGAGCAGGGTCAAGCCTGAGTTGCATATAGCTGGGTCCAAACTGAGGTGGCATTGTGAGTAACAAATTATAGATTGGGATGCGGCCTGAGCAATTGCCAGTGTCTGAGATTGATTAAATCATTCCATTCATTACTTTGTTATATTTTATTCTTTCTCCTTAAGGCACTAACCTTAAGACATTGTCTGTTCTTCATTGAAATTCTTACGGATCTGGATGACTTGTCTCTTCAGGCAGACCAATACCACTTCATGGAATAAGCTTTCTACTTTAAAAGGTTGTTTTGAGAATACTTTGGGTCATAAATATGAATTGATTGTATATATGTGGTATTTCTGTAGCGCAAATCTAGCTAAAAGGCAGCAAAGCATTTTACAAGGGGAAAGACAAGATTAAAGTCAACATGTGATAAGGGAGGTAGCTGGTTTGTGGACTGGTAATTCATTTTGATGTAGTGTTCTTTAAAGAGTCTGAAACTCTTTCCTAAATTGGAGCCGCATAGTGGCAGGCCTAATGGATGCAGGGATGATTTTGCAGATCTGGGGTGCATAGATGAAAAAAGATAGCTGTCTTGTTTTTTACACTTCTTACTCTGCAGTTACAGGGTGTTCTGGCTACAGGGATACCGAAAACCACCAGAGACCGTGACTTTGTCTGTAAAACAGGTGGAGGTGCAGGTCATGATGTCTTTGTAAATGATGCAGGTGTTTTTGAAGATGGTTCTGGGGAGTCAATGGTGTTTTATCAGGATAGGGGTGGTGTGATACTTCTTCAAATTTACTGACTCAGGTTTATTAGAAGTTCCAAATCACTTTTGGGATTCTCAAACTTTGGTTTTCATTCATAAAATAATCTACTCATGCAAAGATGTCTGTGTAACTAGTGTTACAGGGCCAGTGCGTAGGTGGTGAGTGAGTGTTCCACAGTCGGAATGCACTATAACTTTGTCCATACCCCAAAACATATGTATATGGGAATTCAAAAAATCCTGCTATATCCTTTCCAACTATGTAATAGGTTGGACACATACTCCTAGCAAGGACATGAGTAAATCTCTTCCCATGGTGGGCAATGGAATGGTGGTGTAGAGGTTTCTCAATGGGGATTTTTTTTTATATCTGTCGAGAAACAAGAAAAAGAAAGTTTGCTTAGCAATTATTTAGCATGAGAATATACACTGTGACTATTGCATATTCCCAGGTGCACTTTTGGAAGCGTTTGTGAATTATTTCCATTTTAAATCTGCACCCATGCGAGATTGTGAATCTACAGATGCAAGTTGACAACTTTAAGAATGAACCTTGAGCCGCTAATCTGTCTGTAATCTGTATTCTGTAATCTGCCAATCACTGTATGCAATGAACTCACCCCACCAGAGAGACCTGATAAGGACAAGAAACCAACAATTCAGAAAGCCCCTTGGTTTATGCCTGCTCTTGCACAAACAGATCTTCATTGTAAGCAACACAAGAGGCAGTGGAGAAGATGGTACAATGCTGGAGAAAAAATAGCTTATAAAAATAGCAGAAAACTCTATCACCATCAGATCAAACTCACCAAAAAAGAGTACTATTCAAGGAAAATACAGGAGGCAAACCAAGACCAAAAGGTTATTTTCTCGTTCATAAAGACCTTCATCAACCCTAAAGCGCTACAGAAAGAATTACCCCCTTCGCAAAAACTGTGTGATATTTTTTCAGTTTACATCGAAGAAAAAATTCATAAAATCCAAAAGAACTTTTAACGGTTCCCATCCCGAACCGGGATGTTAGGAATTAGCCCCTTGACATGCGAGATGGTTGGGCTGTGGTCTTATTCCCCGGTCCCTAAGACCAAACAGCTGGGTAATTTTTAGACGCTCCCTTAGCTGCAGAAAAGGGGCATGGCAGAACGTAGCCGACGCTTGGCTTACTGTTCCGGTACCACGCCCCCCTCTCCACTTCCTGGTTCCTAGCGCGAGGTCTCCGTGGTGTCCAGTGAATTCTTCGTGGCTCCTTGGACCCTTTACCGCGTTGGAGCTTTCCTGCCCTGACCCTGCAACCACTGGTTGATCTCATACCTGTGAGCGTTTCTTGGCCGAGTTTCGGCATTTCCTGATTTCTTACGCGAGAATCTTATCGCGTCAACCCTTTCTTTGCTCACGCATTTTGCGGGCGTTATTTCGCTCGGTTTCTTTCTTTTCATACTCTGT
Organism: Lissotriton vulgaris; assembly: GCF_964263255.1. NCBI lineage: Eukaryota > Metazoa > Chordata > Amphibia > Caudata > Salamandridae > Lissotriton > Lissotriton vulgaris. The sequence continues at coordinate 194,782 of NW_028251486.1, read as the reverse complement.
GTGTTTGGTGTATACCTGGTGAACCCTTGGTTATTTGATACCTCCTTTTGAGCGAGAGCGCTCCGCCCTTGTCTACTTTTATGGCCGGGTGTCTCTCCTCGTGTGTGAGTGTTGCTCCGCTGTTCCTGCCCACAAACAGCCGGCCTGTGCTCCTCACATCCCTTCATTTTTTGTTTATGTTTTTGTCTGGTGTGAATGTCCCTCGAGAGTTCCACTCCTCATATCCCTATACTGAGTATCCTGATTCACTTTATTGAACTCCTCGATACAGTCTGCCTAATCTACAATTGGGGTAAGCAAGCCTGAATATAACGCATGTCAATGGTTGCTTTGTACAGGTTGGTGAAGTTAGGATATAGTGTATGTATTGCTTCTTTTTGTCTTCTAGCCTGGACATCCGCCTAAGACTCCTGCTGTATCCTGCATACCCCCTCGTATGAGGAGAGTGGTGGACACTCCTAGGGTAAATTCCCTCATACTTTTAGGGGACAGTAGACAGGAGTGTGTATTTATTCGCATTCTTGCTTCTGTGCCTTGGAGGTGTGGGGATTCTTCTTCGCTCCCGTGGAACACTGGTTACTAACCTGAAAGAAAGCCAAGCCCACGAATTTCCATTCCCCTGAGCGAAGATGAATCCTGACCCTTCGTTAATTCCTGTAGACCTCCAGGCTCATTCAGTGGAAGACCTTACGGCAGCCTTAGTAGCCCTTCAGGCAGAAGTGGGTAGATTGGGGGTCGAAAATCAAAGGCTCATGGCTGAAGTGCAGCAGTTAAGAACAGGAGAGAGAGACATAGGCACCATACCCAAAACCAGAAAAAACGATATACAACCCGCTAGGTTCACCTTACCCCCCCCTGAGAAAGACCTAGGGGCTAGCGGCGAAACCCACAGCTCCCCTGTTCAAGTCACTGTACATACCCCTAATCCGGTTCCCCTGGCCATGCCTGAACGATTTACAGGGGATAGCACCAAATACAACGTATTCATAAACCAATGCCAGCTTCAGTTTTTGTGTAAGACAGCTTCTTTTCCTGATGACTCAGCCAAGGTAGCCTTCATAATTTCATATCTGGCAGGGAATGCAGCAGAATGGGCTGTTCCCTTAGTCCAGAACAATGATCCAGCGCTATACGATTTAGATCTCTTTAAGGAAAAAATGAGAAGCCTCTTTGCTAAACATTCCTATATGCAAGCAAGTGATACCGAATTGCTCAATTTAAAACAAAGCTCTAAAGATCTATTGTCCTATATTACCAACTTCAATCGTTTGGTGGCAGAAATACACTGGCCAGAAGACAAGCGAACTTCTTTGTTTTATCGTGGGCTGGGTGACGACTTAAAAGACCTACTCTCACAAATAGTGAACCCCCCTGAAGATTGCGCCTCTTTCATTGATCTTGTAGTCAAATTGGATAATCGATTGCATGAACGAAAGGGGGAAAGAACACGAAACATTGTACCTAGGTTCCTTTTCCCTAAAACTGAGAAACCTGTACCAAAAGATAATCCTGAACACATGCAAATCGGGGGGATACGTGGTCCGTTATCCACAGCGGAAAAAGAGAAGCGACGAATGTTAAACTTATGCCTGTACTGTGGAAAGGGTGGTCACTATGCTAAAGACTGTTCAGTGGGTCCTAAAACTCCCAGACTCTCGCCTAGCAGTCTTTCCAGTTCGGAAAACTAGCAAGCTTGAGGAATAGGGAGGTCACTTCCTCGAGCTACATCCCTCATCAGATCTCTACCAACAAAACACATCTAGTTAAACATTTCACGCTACCTATTACACTCAGGTACAATTGTAACAAGCAATTCGCTATGTCTGTCCTTCTTGATTCAGGAGCAACCGGAAACTTCTTCGATATCAAATTGGCTACACAGTTGGGACTGTCTTTTGTTGCAAAATCTCAGCCTGAATCCATATGGGCAGTAGATGGGTCCGAGTTGTCTTCAGGGATGATAAGTTATCAAACCCCGCCTGTGGTCACTGTTTTTCAAAATGGGCATTCAGAAAGTCTTGTTTTTGGTCACATTGACGCCCCTAATTTTGGTATGATTTTGGGAGTACCTTGGTTACAAATACACAATCCCGTTATAGACTGGAACAAAAGAACAGCTACCTTGATGTCCCTGTATTGTAAAGCCCACTGTTACTTGGAAGCCCGAGAACCTGAACTCCCCTATACTGCGCAGTCCAAACAGGTCAAGATTTGACATTGCCTGAACAATATGCCGACTTTGAAGAGGTGTTCAATGAACAGGAAGCAACCAAATTACCTCCTCACAGGAGTTACGACTGTAGAATTGACTTGATACCTGGTGCAGATTTACCCAGCAGTAGGATTTATGCATTAACTCCTGCAGAAAACGAATATCTAAAAAATTATTTGGATGACATGATGGCAAAAGGCTTTATCCGACATTCTACTTCCCCCGTGTCTTCTCCTTTGTTTTTTATAGATAAATGGGAAGGCGGTCTCAGGGCCTGCCTGGATTACAGATCCTTGAATAAAATAACAATAAAGAACAAGTACCCCCTGCCTCTGATTCCAGTCCTGTTGGAGCAAACAAAAGGAGCCAAAATCTTCACAAAAATCGATCTCAGAGGTGCTTACCATTTAATACACGTCAAACAGGGCGATGAATGGAAGACAGCATTCCGCACCAACTTTGGGCTCTATGAGTACTGTGTGATGCCATTCGGTCTGTGCAACGCACCGGCTGCGTTCCAGTATTTTATCAATGACATCCTACGTGAATATATTGACATTTTTGTTATCGTCTATATTGACGATATTCTCATATTCTCACAGAACGAGAAAGACCATGTGGAACACGTACGAAAGATTCTGACCAAACTAAAAGAAAATCAATTGTTTGCCAAATTGGACAAAAGTATGTTTCACACTACTGAAGTGGAATTTTTGGGCTTTACTATCAAACCCAATGGACTGCAGATGGATCCCAAGAAAATTGAGGCTTTGGTGAACTGGAAAAGTCCTACTTCAGTGAAGGAAATCCAATCATTCCTGGGGTTCGCCAATTTTTATCTGCGGTTTATTAATCATTTCTCTGACACCATAGCGCCCATAACTAGACTCCTGAAAAAAGGAGTACCTTTTCACTGGTCGATGGAAGCAGAGAGAGCCTTTTGTGACTTAAAGACCCAGTTCACTTCCGCGCCGATCCTTCATCATGCGGATAACACTCAACCTTTTTTTGTAGAGGCGGATGCCTCTCAATACGCGGTGGGTGGCATACTTTCACAGAGAGACCCTGAGACCGGACACATGCATCCCATACCGTATTTTTCAAAAACCCTGTTGCCAGCGGAAAGAAACTACACCATAGGGGAAAGAGAATTACCAGCTATAAAGTTATCCTTCCAGGAGTGGAGGCATCATCTACTAGGATCACCACATATTGTCACGATTTATTCGGATCACAAGAATATACAGTTTTTTAAGTCAGCTAGAGCTCTCACGCCCAGACAAATGCAGTGGTTATTATTCTTTAGCGAATATGACTTTGTAATTCCCTATCGCCCGGGAGTACAGCAAGGAAAAGCTGATGCCTTGTCAAGGCTTGGTCATGATCAATATGTGGAACCCGAACAACCCCGTTCTATAATACCTGAAAACAAAATACTGGGAGTGGGGGAAAAAGATCATAACCTTCTTGAGCAAATCAAACATCTTCTCTTGGATTTTTCTCAGGAAGACTGGTTGAAGAATCCTCTACACACCATTAGAGAAGGCTTGTTCTATGATGACAACAAATTGTTTGTCCCTGCTTCAGAGTTAAGACGGATAATCCTAGACTGGTGTCATGGTAGCACCTTGGCTGGTCATCCAGGCATCAGGAAGACTTATGACTTATGCAACAGGTGGTTTTGGTGGGAGTCTATGTTCAAGGAGGTAGAAGCATATGTCCAAGCTTGTGCCACTTGCGCTCGCCAAAAGGCTTCGCATTGTGCCCCTACAGGACTCTTAAAAAACATAGCCATTCCTCCTCATCCTTGGCACACGATTAGCATGGATTTCATGACAGAATTGCCCTCTTGTCAAGGTTACACTATGATCTATGTGGTTGTAGATTTATTGTCGAAAATGAGTCATTTTATCCCTCTGAAAAAAGTACCTTCCTCTAAAGAACTAGCATCTGTCTTTCTTAGAGATATTGTCAAATTACATGGTTTACCCACGGTCATAATCTCCGACAGAGGTCCACAGTTTGTCTCGAAGTTCTGGAGGGGAGTGTGTTCTATGCTGGGAATAGATCATAGACTATCCACGGCATATCACCCCCAAACGGATGGACAAACAGAAAGAACCAATCAAACCCTAGAACAGTATCTATGTTGTTTATTGACTTCTCTTCCATCCACATGGCTCCAAGCATTACCCTTGGCTGAATTCGCCTACAATAATTCGAATCATTCAGCTACACAGGTCTCTCCTTTTTTCTTTGATCAAGCACAACACCCTAGGATGATCCCCATTTCAATCCCTCCTAAAGACTCCCCGGTACCTTCCGTAGATGAACACCATGCCCAAATCAAGTTAGCTTGGGAAAAAGCAAAGACAGAGCTAGGTAAACCCAAGGAAGCAATGAAAAAACAAGCAGATAAACACCGAAGACCCGAACCCATGTATACAATAGGAGAAAAAGTGTGGTTGTCCATCAGAAATCTAAGAATGGAAGGATCTAAAAAACTCCAACCCAAGTTTATAGGGCCCTTCCCCATTGAGAAAGTCATATCCCCTGTCACCTTGAAGTTGCAACTACACCCTTGCATGAAAATACATCCCGTTTTCCACAGCTCTTTGATAAAGAAATACATCCCGTCTCTTGTCCCTGAAATCCCTCCTCCACCGATCCAGATTGACGGGGAAGCTGAATATGAAGTAAGAAAGATCCTAGATTCCCGGAAAACAAGAGGCAAACTTCAGTACCTCATAGATTGGGTAGGGTATCCCCCAGAGGATAGGACATGGGAACCTGCAGAAAATATACATGCCACCAGATTGATTCGACAATTCCACAGACTTCATCCTGCTAAGCCTGGCCCTCTGAATAGGCCTTTGAGGAGGGGTACTGTTAGGAATTAGCCCCTTGACATGTGAGATGGTTGGGCTGTGGTCTTATTCCCCGGTCCCTAAGACCAAACAGCTGGGTAATTTTTAGACGTTCCCTTAGCTGCAGAAAAGGGGCATGGCAGAACGTAGCCGACGCTTGGCTTACTGTTCCGGTACCACGCCCCCCTCTCCACTTCCTGGTTCCTAGCGCGAGGTCTCCGTGGCGTCCAGTGAATTCTTCGTGGCTCCTTGGACCCTTTACCGCGTTGGAGCTTTCCTGCCCTGACCCTGCAACCGCTGGTTGATCTCATACCTGTGAGCGTGTCTTGGCCGAGCTTCGGCATTTCCTGATTTCTTACGTGAGAATCTTATCGCGGCAATCCTTTCTTCGCTCACGCATTTTGCGGGCGTTATTTCGCTCGGTTTCTTTCTTTTCATACTCTGTGTGTTTGGTGTATACCTGGTGAACCCTTGGTTATTTGATACCTCCTTTTGAGCGAGAGCGCTCCGCCCTTGTCTACTTTTAGGGCCGGGTGTCTCTCCTCGTGTGTGAGTGCTGCTCCGCTGTTCCTGCCCACAAACAGCCGGGCTGTGCTCCTCACATCCCTTCATTTTTTGTTTATGTTTTTGTCTGGTGTGAATGTCCCTCGAGAGTTCCACTCCTCATATCCCTATACTGAGTATCCTGATTTACTTTATTGAACTCCTCGATACAGTCTGCCTAATCTACAATTGGGGTAAGCAAGCCTGAATATAACGCATGTCAATGGTTGCTTTGTACAGGTTGGTGAAGTTAGGATATAGTGTATGTATTGCTTCTTTTTGTCTTCTAGCCTGGACATCCGCCTAAGACTCCTGCTGTATCCTGCATACCCCCTCGTATGAGGAGAGTGGTGGACACTCCTAGGGTAAATTCCCTCATACTTTTAGGGGACAGTAGACAGGAGTGTGTATTTATTCGCATTCTTGCTTCTGTGCCTTGGAGGTGTGGGGATTCTTCTTCGCTCCCGTGGAACATTGGTTACTAACCTGACACGGGACATCACCCTCAAGCACGTCCCCATTATCACTGCTCATTGTATCCGAACTTTTGAACCAGTCACACTAGAACAGACTTGCGAAGCCATAGTAGCATGCAAAGCAGGTTCTCACCTTGGATGCCTGCTCCCCTACAATCCTCCACAAAATCATAGATACAGTCAACCCAATCATAAATCAGATAGTTAATTCTTCTCTAAGCTCAGGTATAGTGCCAGAAGAATGGAAGCTTGCACTGGTAAAATCACTGAAAAAGAAACAAAACATCAACCCCACTGTGCTCTCAAACCCCATCCCATTTCACTGCTTCCCCTGCTAGGCAAAATCACAGAAAAGTTTGTACACAAAGAACTAACCATATTCATTGAGGCCACTAATATCCTCCACCCTCAGCAAACTGGCTTTCGTCCCAAGCACTCCACAGAATCGGCACTCCTGGAAATAACGGACACGCTAAAAACTATAGCCAACAAAGACAGGAAAGCGGTTCTGATCTTACTCGACTTGTCTGCTGTGTTCGATACCATCTCGCACAGTATCCTCCTGAAGAGACTCGAACTGTGGCATCTCAGGCACCGCTCTGGAATGGATAAAATAATTTCTCACTAACCGCAGACAAGCTGTGACCTTTGGTACTTTCCTTTCTGTGGAACGCAACATAACAACAAGAGTCCCACAGAGTTCGTCTCTGAGTCCACTGTTGTTCAACATTTATATGAACCAGCTCATCTCCCTGATAGCATCCTTTGGGATTGAAATTACGTCCTATCCAGACAATACCCAAATGATCCTTTCTCTAGACAACAGTTCTACAGGCGCTGAACTTAACTTTAAGCACTGCCTAGCTGAAGTCATCCAGTGGATGAAGGACAACCACCTTAGATGCAACATCGACAAGAACGAAATACTTCCCATAGGGAAAGATGTCTCATTCCAGCCTTGTAAATGGTGGCCAGAGGGAAAAACACCTCCGCCAGACATGGTAAAGGTAGCTAAAAATGTAGGAGTACAATTTGATACTACACTTTTCTTCCTCCCACATGCTACGGCTGTGGCAGGGACCTGCTTCAGCCTCATCAAATCACCCAAAAAATTATTTGATCTAATTCCACTCGCCGCAAGGAAATCAGTGGCAGTGGTCCTGATTCTATTGTGCCTGGACTACTGCAACAGACTTCTAGCAGGAGCCAACAAATCAACACTAAAAAAACTCCAAGTTGTCCAACACGTGGCGGCGCATTTAGTTCTAAAACTCCCATGAAGGTCCTGGGCATCAACAGCCTTAAAAGTCCTTTATTGGCTTCCACTGCACAAGAGAATACTCTTTAATCACCTTTATAGCCATGCTTAAATTATGACCAAAGTACCTTTCAGCACGGTTAACTCCCTACATCCCAACCAGGACCCTTAGGTCCTCATCAGCCAACCTCCTTAAACTACCCATTTTCAGATGTAAAACAAAAGGAGGAAAAACAGTGGCCACCTTGGGGACCAAAGCCTGGAACCTTTTCCAACTCATCTAAGATTGCTAAAAACAGAAACCCAATTCAGGAAGGCACTGAAGACTTGGGTATTTAGTGCCTCCGACGAATTCTGCCTTTCACTCATTTAGGATTCTTCAGTCCCCTTCTCACCTCCAACCAGCACCAGGATGCTCCTTTCAGAGTGCCAGTCAGCGCTATACAAATACCGCTTTACATTACATTACATTGCATTACATATTTGGTTCTATAGCACAACTAAGCCAGGACACAAACCTATTGTAGCTTCTCAGAAGATCCTAACAAACAAGTTGAGAAGGTCACTTATTTGAAAACTTATAGCTGTTATTAGTATGTCACATTTTATGGTTGTTGCAATGATTCACTATTTCATACCCAAAATGACCACCTACCCAAATAATATCTCTACTTGGGAAATTGAACAATTTGCTCTGGACTTGTCTATGTAAGTAAGCTTTGACTGAACATTATGTGAACATTAGCTGAAGGGCACAGAACACTGCAAGAGCAATGAAGTTGGGAAAGATTCAGGTCTGAAAGCATCCATGATGCTCCATTTATTTAGTGTTTACCTGGGTTTCCACAGCAAACAATGGACTGACTCCAGAATGCTCAGAATTGAGCTGCATGCTCAGGATCTCATTAATGAGGCCCCTTGCGCTGCTGGAAAGTCACCTTTTGTGACATTCTGTGGTGCAGGAGCCTGCTCTATATTTACAAGGCAGTGGGTGTTGCTGTGGGCGTTCCCAGCAACATCAATGCCTCAGATTTACAAGAAATCGTAACTCTGAGGCAGCGCCAAAAACTTACGCCTCCCCAGGGGAGAAGTAAGGAAGGCACAACATGGAGAAATATCTTTATTTCTCCTCGTTTTTTCTTTTTCTAGAAAGAGGAAAAAGACTCTTGTGATTGTTTTTGTGCAGGAATGTGTCCCTTCCGGCACAAAAATAATCATCCCTGCAACGCAGGCTCCCTTGCACCATGGTGCGAAGGTGCCCGCGTCAGCACACTGCAGCCCATTGTGGGCCGGCGGAGGGGAAAAGGGCAGGAATGCGCCATATCTGAAAGATATGTCGCCTTCCTGCCCTTTATTTTTGCCGTAGGGCAGAAAGGCAAAACCTTATAAATGAGGTCCTCAGTACATAAGTTTTCCCACCTCTCAGCAGCTTTATCTCAGTGACTTTGGTACATGGTTTGAAAACAGATCATTTTTACATCCCCAGGTATTTTAAGCAAAGTTCTTTTATGAAATCGGTCCTCTATTTTTTTTGAGTTATGCACATAGGTTTCCAATGCCACTCACGTTCAGCATCTAACTTGTTGTACAGAATTCCTGCCTTTTTTCTCTGCACCATTCAGTGTCGGGGCCTCCTAGGTCGAGAACAGCCTACATCTCAGTTTAAGAGCAAAACCCATTCACCTGAAATGTAGAAAACACCTGAAAACGTGAATGGTCCTATTTCGGGCACCTGTTGGCCACCCTGTTATTCCCCTTTCTCTTCCATGAAACCCCGACAGGTGTGACAGTAGGTGCTTCATTTCTAAATAACTGGGAGCAAACTAGGCTACTCTCCATCTTTCCCCTTCCCTAATGTTGCTCGGGGAATTCGGGCATGGGCAAAGGGAGCTCTGGTGCACAGTCCAAGACTTTCAGGGGCACCCTGTTTAGGTGACCCAGATCTCTGCTGGTGTGTTGTGAATGTTTGAGTGAGAATGAACTTTGAGAACGACAAACCAGAAGTTAGGCTGAAAAGCAGTCTGTGTTTTCGCACAGCAACATCTTTGTGACCTGACCTATATTTTGTGTTGTGATGGATGTTCAAAGTGGTTGCAGCACAAAATGGCCACCCAGGAACATTCAATGAATTCTGTCCCATTGACTCATTAATAATGAGGAAACATTAAATCCTGATTTTTAATCGAGTTTAGGAGCTGTAAATGCAGCAATGGAGGGACAGAATTCCTACCGCGTTCTTTGCCTTCCCTATCCATTATGGACAAAGGGGGCGCTCCTTTCATAGCCCATCCTCAATCCAAAACGCAGTGAGTGGCAAAGTGCAAATTGGGACCCAAAATGTCTTTTCTTATCTGCAATTTCCCTTTTATACACAGGGCAGCTAAAATTATGCAATGGGAAGAACCAAATTATGCGGAAGGGTCGACTAAATTATGCTGCATGAAACGCCAAATTATGCAACGTAATGCCGTACATTTTGAAGTAGTATCGTTCACAATTTTGCCATTTTCACACATTACCACCACATTACCACCATATCACTTCATTAATATCTATCAGTTTAGCGCCTAAATATGGCAATCAGCAAGTAGAAGTTGACCGGCCTGTGCTTGACAAATGGCTTGCCACTGTGCTGTGACCCACAGTGCAGCAGTTTTAGTAACTTTTAATTCCGTTTGCATTGAAAAGAAAATGTTTTTGCTAAAATGTGCAAATTATGCAAAAGATGATGAATTATGTGCCAAGTGCAGCAAATCCTTAATTATGTGGAAAATGCAGCAGTTACAGAATCGCATAATTCAAGGTTCCATTTTCTTACAGTGCGACTTAAATTTTTGCAGCTGCCAAGTTTAGAGTTCTGGGAATCACAGGCTTTACAAATGTGCACTGTTGTTCCGCTCTTGCTATGCAATGACATATATATTATTAAAAGTATGCCCTTGTCATTCCACATCTCCAGCACAAAAAAAGGCAGACAGTATTTAGCACACTATGATCCTTTAAGTTTTTGTTGCCAAATAACCAGACCAGTTGTAAAAGCCATGTCTATTATAATCCCGGAAATTTTCATTTTTGATTTGTGTTTTTGGATCATTAGAGAACTAATTTCGCTTAGGTAGACATTGCTGATCCGGGCCGAATTTTTGTGAACAACATTTTTAAAATGGCGGATGTGTTGCAGTGATGATGTAATATTTCAGGAACTATGATACTTATATACTTCAATTTGGTGTCAAAACATAGGATTTGGGGGTCAAGTAGTCATACATAGACAGAAAATAACTCCTCAGACCAACCTTTCCACCATTTTCCAAAATGGCAGCTATAATGGAGGAGGAAGAGACATATAAAGAAATTAAACAAATAATAATGTTTTTTAATCTTTTTATGTATCGCACCAAACAATGTTTATGATCTGAATATGAAAAGAAAATGATGCTTATCACTCTTATTTTAGACACATATTTTCATAGTTCACTTTATTCATTTGTTTGGGCAATTGGTCTAGGTACAATTGCAGAATGTTAAACATTTGAGAATAGCATAGCGATAGCGACATCTTTTTGTAGCACAGGTTTTACAAAATCAAGTTCTGTGGGTAGGCGCTTTAGAAATTTCATAGGTTTAGCCCCCCATCAATCTCTTCCCAACCAAATTCACACGGATCTTACTCAACATATGCATAATCCAAAACATTTGCCCATCTTCTGATCAAGTAGAAAGCTCTTTTAATGTGTCCAAGTACAGCATATAACGCTGGTGGAAGATCACTTAGCGGGACTGATCTCTTGAACTCCTTGTACCAAAGATCCTTAAATGTGTGATAGTCAGAACTCGTTTTCCATACAAGCACAAGGTATTTTTCTACATCTTTAAAGTCACATTCTTTTTCTATCTCAGCAAATCCTTTCAGAAGTTAACAGTTAAAGCTCCAATCTTTGTTCCAATTATGCTCATAGCGTCATCACCAGTAAGAAGATGTGCCTTGGAAAGAACACTGGGTATCACTGGCTCAAGTTTCTTGTACAGAATATGTAGCAGGATTAAGTGTCTTTTCTTGTCTGTTCCATAAAATATATTATTAACTCTGACAGTTCCTTAATTATTAACATTACAACAAATCCAAGTAGCACAATTATAACATCTGTGTTATTTGACAGCACAATGACTCGATTGGAACCATTTTGAACAGCCCACTCAACATGTGGCACAACTGGAAGGTCAGCTTCCTTCAATTTGCTGTTACATTCTTGAAGAATGTGGCCCATACCTTTTGACTATATCTCTGCAGGCATCAACTCCTCATTGACAATAATTGAACATGCAATGATTGGAACTTCATTGTTCACTGAAGCATCAGCCATGTTTTCGAAAGGTAACATCTCCTAGTTCATCTTGTTTGATGTTGATGATCAGAACATATCAATTCAATTCAAATATTTATTAAGATTTGGAACTCAAATGAGGTCCACATAAAATGCATACAAATTAATACAAGAAAATGTAAATATAGCAGCACTCATTCCACAAACGGTAAACTGAATAAAATGGCAAGATGTATCCTGAAAAAGAACTAAAGTGAACGGGGGCAATAAATATCAACAATTTAAAATACTAGATAAAAATGTAGAATTCATCCTCAGCAGCCTATTTGATTTTAGCAGCAAACAGAATTCATAAAGCATATCCTATCCTAACCAGAAAGCAATACAGTAGCAGCAATAATTGAATAAACGCAGTCAAGTATTTCACCTTATCTGAGGCATTAAGCTAGCAGCGGAAGGGAAGGTGGTAAAAGAACACAGCATCTCCCTCTTGTGCAAACAGCCACAGAAAACAGGATTAAAATATACACATAAACTCCTTAAAATAATTAAAAAGTTTAAAACACACTGCTTCATTTTTTGGACAAAATAGAAAATCGCGTGCTGAAGTTACATTTTTGACGCCATTTTGTAAGAACATTGGTCGTAGCCAACGGCGGCGGCTCGAGGTCAATGCGGGACATGCAAACAAGACATAATCCAAGGTCTGAACACTCAGATTACAAAGGTTACAGATTTTTCTATTACTCAGATTTGGGGACCAGTGTGCAGTTAGATCGTTTAGAGGTAGAAGATTCATGCGACATAGTGTGAGAAGTCTTCGGGGTCCATGCTGTAAATTCCAATATACATATTTTTGTGGAGTTTTTGGTGTGTTTGTCCTTACAATTAACTCAAGTCTGTTTTTGGATTTACAGAATTCAATGTCTCTATTAAAACTAATCTCACCACTAAAGGTTTTTAAGAAAGATTTAAATTCTAAAGGAAGAAAAGTACTCACTAAATCTTCTTCTATAGAGAAGCTTTTTTGTGCAAATAAAAAATCATGATAAAAGGAATAATTAGTTGCCCGAACACCAAAAACTTCTTGACACATGAACCCTCTTAATGAGTCTCGCTCTGAATTTTTCAACTGGTATCCCCAACATAAAACACTAGCTACACCTTGAATGTAGAAGCTGATTAAGCCAAATTCCAGCCTAATAGCAGCCGACGGAACTAAAGTACTAAAATTACACAATTTGCGTAATATCTGACCTTCGATTCTGTCCGAAAAATTCCAATCTTTGATGGGGATGGATTCAATGGCATAAAGCAGCGTTGATGGAATTTTTACTTTGAAAACCATTATTACATGTAAGAAATGCCTTCTACCCATAGCATTATACAAAATACGCAAACCATTGGCGTGTGATACTGCTTTAGCTGCGCTGTGTTCAATATGGAGTTTGTTCTTTATGCTCAACATGTGGCACAACTGGAAGGTCAGCTTCCTTCAATTTGCTGTTACATTCTTGAAGAATGTGGCCCATACCTTTTGACTATATCTCTGCAGGCATCAACTCCTCATTGACAAGCATTGAACATGCAATGATTGGAACTTCATTGTTCACTGAAGCATCAGCCATGTTTTCGAAAGGTAACATCTCCTAGTTCACCTTGTTCGATGTTGATGATCAGAACATATCAAGTTGCACAGGTATAGGTGTCGAATTTTTGATACAGGCAAGGTCAAATTTCTCTCACACTCTTTGACAGATTGTTCAAGATTACTGTCTAAGACAATGTGTAGTTCTGGTAAAGTGCACACTGACTTGGATATCTGTATAACAGCAGTCTCAGAAGTTTTGCATGGATGAAATCTTGACCATTCGCAATTGTGACATATAGTCCACAACAACAACAGTTTTCAATGAGGACACCTTTTCTAATTGAAATTCTTCAAGTGGAAGATGTTTTTCGAGCTCTTATTTTAGTTTGTGCTTCACTGGTTTGATTGAAGCATCTCCATCAAATAATGCATTTGTTGGAAGAAGATCATGCAACAGAATGTCCTTGATAAATTCATTCCTTTCTTTTGCTATATTCATCTCTCTATGTGCTTGTGAACGTTGGTTTTTTGTAACCTGTTTTGTAGTGGCCGGTTGGACGAATCTCTTACTATGGCAATTAAAGTGTGGAAGTTTTACTTTAGTGATAATGGCAAACAGCTTTTCTTATCTTTCAATACAAAATCTTCTTCTTCAGTTCTGCGTATAGTTTCGGTCAATGTTCCAGGACATCTAGTAAAGATGTCTGTATATGGTTATCCACATATTGTTTGCTCACGAAGTTGTGTAGTCGCACAGCCTCAGTCCTTTCAAAGGAGTTCCCTTGCTGCTGCATGAAATGAAGAAGGCTGTCAACATGTTTATTAAAATCTTCCCCTCTCTTTCCCACAAGTTTGCGGTGAGGGACAGTTTTACGATGGTCCATTAATTTTGAATTTGTTATCTCTCTGAAAACATTGCAACTAGAAAAACTTTTTGGTAAACTAGCTGTCATTGAGCAACATATTCACTTTTACGTTTCTGACTAACAGTTCCCTTTCAGCTGTTCTGTAAGCTCTGGATCGTCTGCTCATGTTTCATATCTGGAGCCACAGCATTGAATCTTCCCTCTCTGTCATTCCGGGCAAAATGTCTTTGGAAGAATTTTCTGAAGAAGGATGATTTTTTCACCTCTAGATTCATCACTCTTTCCAAATACCATTACCCATATCTCAGGTAGTTTATGCAATCAAATTTGTGAAACACAGTAATCAGTGACTCCACTGTCTTCAAGTGCAGCTTCCAATAACCTTCCCAATCAGTATGTACCAAGTTTTTCACTAGAGCTCTCATGTGTAAAACGTTTTCTCAGTATTTGCAAAGTTCTGATTTTTCTTCACATTCTTTGATGAACTCTAAAATCTTTAGTATAAATTCCCAAGCTGATAGCGCCACCAGCACATCACTTTTAGAGTCTTTCTGGTGGCGCTATGCCCTTCCCATATTTACAAAGCGGCATTAAGCCACTTTTTGAGAGTTAATGTTGCCTTGCACATACAGCCCCTTTACACGCATCACTTAACCTGAAAGGGGCTTGCAATGGGTTTTGCTGTGTGCATTCTACCACAACACTGCATTGCTTTTTGACGCTGCCCCAGATCTACAAGGATGTGTAAATCTGAGGCAGTGCCAAAGACTAACACCATGAAGGAGCAGGCATTATAATGGCAAAACGAGGAGAAATACTTTATTCCTCCTCATTTGGGGGCGTGGCTAGGTGCAGAGCATGGCAGCTGTCTCGTGAGTGAGCTCCGGACCAGGGCCGTCAATTATCCTGGATAAATACGCATAGTGCACCTACAAGAGGACCAGTGGAGGGCTACTGCAGTCGGAGGAGAGAGGGAACTGAGGGGGACGAAAACGCCAGCGGCAGCTCCAGTACCGGACACCAAGAGCGGCCATCCCGAGGCAGGAGAGCTCGCAGGGCGCCATTTTGGGACTACGGTGAGGCGACTAGCGAAAGGCTGCCGTGGACTACTTCTGAGCTGCGGGCGGTTCTATGAGCGGCGACGGAGAGAGAACTACCCTGGCTGCTGGCAGTGACCCACAGAGCGGCATACCCAAAGGTCCAGTATAGGGAACGTGTGCAGGTGGTGAGGCCGGGTCTGAGTGTCGGGCGAGCTGGTGAGTGCGGGCGCCGGTGCTGCCTGTGTCCCTGACATCCCCCCTCCCACCTCGTTTGGCTGGCAGGACTGGACAACAGTGGGTCTGTAGCGCTGACACCGGGCCGCCAGCGAGATTGGTGGAAAACCCTCTCTTCTCCCCCCGGGCAGGGGTGGAACGGAGGAGAGGTGTGGAGTGGCGCGAATGTATCGCAGCGCTCAGGAATCGAGCGTCAGAAGAAATCAATCAATCAATCACAGCATTTATATAGCGCACTACTCACCCAGAGGGTCTCAAGGCGCTGGGGGGGGATCCGCTACTGCTCGAACAGCCAGGTCTTGAGCTGCTTCCTGAAGGCGAGGTGGTCCTGGGTCAGGCGGAGGTGGGTCGGGAGAGAGTTCCAGGTCTTGGCGGCCAGGTAGGAAAAGGACCTTCCTCCTATGGTGGCTCTTCGGATGCGGGGGATGGCAGCGAGGGCGTGGCCGGTCGATCGAAGTTGGCATGTGAGAGAGTAGAAGTTGAGGTATCCTGGGCCTTAGTTGTGTAGGGCCTTGTGTGCGTGGGTGAGGAGACGGAAGGTGATTCTCTTGTTGACCGGGAGCCAGCGCAGATCTCTCAGGTGTCCGGAGATGTGGCTGCGATGGGGGATGTCCAGGATGAGTCGTGCTGAGGCGTTCTGAATCCGCTGGAGTCTCTTCTGGAGTTTGGCGGTGGTTCCGGCGTAGAGGGAGTTGCCGTAGTCCAGACGGCTGGTGACGAGGGCCTGGGTGACTGTCTTCCTGGTCTCGGTGGGGATCCACCAGAAGATCTTACGTAGCATGCGCAGGATGTTGAAGCATGACGAGTACACGGCCTTGACTTGTCTGGTCATGGAGAGGGAGGAGTCCAGGATGAAGCCCAGTTTGCGTGCGTAGTCTGTCGGTTTGGGTGCGCTGCCCAGGGCGGGGGGCCACCAGGAGTCGTCCCAGGCAGAGGGTGAAGATCCCCGGATGAGGAAAGACACTAGCGGATCTCCCTGGGGCCAAAGATCAGGGTAAAGGACAACGCTGGAACGCTGGAACGCTGGAACGCTGGGCGCAGGCTGTATTAATCATCAAGCTGCAGCAGGCGTAAAAGGGGGAAATTGTAGGGCAGACTCCTGCAAGACACGGTGAGCGCCCCCCCTCCCAGACGAGAATGAGGAGCGACTGCAGGAAGGAGTAGAGAGCGCCCCCCCCACGGCACCTGCGACCCGGGCATAGGTGACCCTCCCTGGGAGACCGTTTTTTCCAGACCACAGAACAGGAGACTGGTAACATAGAGGGTGGAGGGGCCCCCCTCCAGCGCAGGGGAACTGGAATATCACAGGCATGCAGCAGGATGTTTTTCTAGGGAAAAGATACTGAGCGAGGACGACTATACTGCTGGACACAAATACTTACACAAAAAAGGGGTTCAGTGCCTATTGTAGTGTACACTAACACCTGGTCAGACGCCCAGTTCTCTTATCGTGCACAACGAGCAGTGTGGAGCATAGCCAGTGGTTCAAGGGGATGAGAGACCTACGGCTATAATTGAAGCGGGGCACAACACGGTTTGTTGGTCATAAGTATAGCGGAGGTGGTGATTGGTAGCCGAAATAAAGAACTATGATGGGTCGGAACAAACCAGAACAGCAGGAACAGGGTGGCACGGACCCGGTACAAGTCCTAGTGAATAGTGGGGACAGCATATCAGCATCTAACTGCGTCCCCCCCCCCACAACGCTTGGTGGCCAGGAGGACAAACTGGACCTCATACTACTCAAAATGAGGGACTCTAGAAAAGCAATGGAGTCCCAGTTGGGGACGCTAACTACTGGACTGAATCTGCTTAGGGCGGACCACGCAAAACGGCCGAAAAAGTTAAAGATAATGCGGCGACTCTGGCGGAAGTGCTGCCCAGGCAGAAACAGACAGAGACGGAAGTGAAGCAGCTGAAGACGCAAGTAGCCACACTCCTGGATCAGGTGGAAGACGCGGAAGGGAGGGCGAGACGGAATAACATCAGAGTGGTTGGCCTGCCGGAGAAATGTGAGGGGTCGAACGCCACGGGCTATTTGGAGCAATGGTTTCGGGACCACGTTACAGCAGAGGGTCTCTCCATGCAATACTGCGTCGAGCGGGCGCACAGAATACCTACAGGGAGGCCGAAACCGGGTGCACCGCCGAGACCATTGATAGTCAAATTACTGAACTTCCGGGACCGGGACACTCTGTTACAGAAGGCAAGGGAGGCTACGCCCATAAACTTTGAAAATATCAGAGTCTCGCTGCACCCAGATTATACGATGCTGGTTCAGAGACAACGATCTTCATTTATGGCGGTGAAGCGACGACTTCGTGATCTACAGCTGTAATATGCTCTACTCTTCCCGGCCAGGCTCAAGGTATTGCATGAACAGAAGGCCTACTTCTTTGAGAGTCCTGGTGATGTGGAGGACTGGCTGGAAGTGATGGAACTGACATCCGCTGAACGGCACACCTCTCAAGGAGAGACAGGAGGCAGATCCCAGAACGGACTCACGGCTGGGCGAAGAGGCAGAAGAACAAGGCGGACACCGGCGCGCACGAGTGTCACCCCGCAGCTGTTACAACAGAACAAAACGCAGGCGGTCATTGCTACGGCCACTTTCACGAATGCCCCTAGAGGGGTGGAGGTTAAAACCTCACCGGAAGATGATGAGACGCAAGGTTCGGAAACAGAGGGCAGCGTGGCCTTGTTCCCGTCGGCTACTCCGCAGCTGATTTCTGACCTATTTGGTTGATGGACTCATGTAAGTAGAGTTTCACCTTGTTTATTTTCTCAGAGTAAATGTAACCAGTAATAAACGTAGGCCCTTCTTAAATACTGTCAGATTCCTACAATACATGCAACTTCAATATGCGACCCTGGTACCGTAAGAGCTCGAGAGTAACGACTCGTAGTGGCATAACACCACATGCAGAGCGCAGACGCAGCCCCCACATGGCGTAGGCCCTCTTCATGTTCGTCCTGTATATAATTGTTTGGTTTAAAGTTATGGTCTGGTATAGTTTACTGATCAGACCGATTATTGCGAAAGTAGGGGGATGGGATGATTGCAGAGAACACAGTGGTACAGGTCTGCTAGAGCCGTTGAGAGGCATGTTGACACAAAAATGGAGTATTAGTCAGATAAAATGCAAGCACAGGGTAAATACACAGTGGTAACCTGGAATATCAGAGGTATGGGCACGACGCACAAACGACACAGAATTCATGCGCACTTAAGTGCCCCAAAGCTCAGATAGTATTCCTCAAAGAGTCGCACATGGTGGAAAGTGAACTGGTGAAACTTAGGAGGAAATGGCGGGGACAAGTTTTCTCAACCTCATATTCTAACTATGCAAGGGGTGCCACGATTTGGATAAAACATGGTGTGCCTTTTGTAGCACATGAGCGAAGAATAGATAAACAGGGCCGATATGTGTTTGTAAGGGGGGCATTGGATGGGCAATTGGTAGTGCTGGGTACAATATACGCCCCTAACTTCGATCTAGATATATACTGGGATACAGTGAGTGAAGCGCTGGCGGGATGGGATACATGCCCATGGATATTGGGAGGTGATTGTAACACAGTAATGGATGTGTTATTAGACAGGTCACACCCCCTGTTACACGGAGCGGGGAGTCCAAAAACAGGCTGAGGTGCTAAATAGGTGGACGGCGGGGTGGGAATTATGTGATGTGTGGAGATTGAGGCATCAGGAACACAAGGAATACTCCTATTACTCCGCGGTGCATCAACTGCGCACTAGA
Source organism: Lissotriton vulgaris (assembly GCF_964263255.1). Taxonomy (NCBI): domain Eukaryota; kingdom Metazoa; phylum Chordata; class Amphibia; order Caudata; family Salamandridae; genus Lissotriton; species Lissotriton vulgaris. Next base: position 175,609 of record NW_028251486.1, on the reverse strand, counting down.
ATTGTTTGCATTTTCTGCTCCAACAGGATAGCTATGCAAGTGCTACACACTACTTATCTGCCCAAGACCTTCTCGGATCATAACCCACTGGAGATGGTTGTTACCTGGGGCAGGGTCCCCACACCGGACCCCACGTGGAGGTTGTGGCCGCAGCTGTTGGAGGATACTGTATTCCGCAGTGACATTCTCCATACCATAGAGCATTACTTCACAGAAAATAGTAACACAGCGTCCAATAGATTGGTGGAGTGGGACGCCTTCAAGGCGATTATACGTGGTAAAGCAATCAGTACAACTGTGGGGGCACGACAGGAAATTCATAGATCACTGGTGGAGGTGGAGGAATCAATGGGAAGGTTGGAGCAAGAGGCCATGTCAGATGTAGACAAGAAGGGTTTATTACAAGAAGGGCAAATTAAACATGCTGAACTCCGAGAGACGCTCAGGATTATAGATTACCAGGCACATGAGGAAGCGGATAAGGAAGGCACTCTATTGGCTAGATTGATCCGAGATACCCCTGCTGCAGTAGTTATCAGTAAAATCACCACGGAGAATGGGACAAGGGTTTCCAGTCAAGTGGAGATCAATGAGGCCTTTAGGAAATATTATGAGACACTGTATGGAACGAAGAGAGATGTTGCACAGGATCAACTGGACACTACCGAATGAGGCACAGAAGGAATTACAGGGGCCCATTACAGCACATGAAATTAAGGTTGCCTTGAAGGGCCTACCACGTAATAAGACCCCTGGTATAGATGGCTCCCCATTTAATTTTATGCGACGTTTGCGGATGTCTTGGTACCCCAACTACTGGCACTGTACACAGAAGCTTGGGATAAGGGTTCCTTGCCCCTCACCACTGCGCAGGCATTGGTGATTTCACTGCCAAAACCCGGTAGGGATCATACAGATATGGCTAGCTACCGCCCTCTTTCGTTATTGTCCACCGAGTATAAAATCTTAAGTAAAATACTGGCCAACAGGCTGCTACCATACCTAATAATACCTAATACCTAATAAGTACATCCTTAAATATTCGAAAAATACACTATCTGCTGTCGGAAGCGCCTAAGCGGTTTCCTCATGCAGGTTGTCTCTCCTTGGAACTTAGACAGGCATTCAATTCCATAAGCTGGAAATATATGTTGCAGGTATTATTGAAATTTTGTATTCCAAACGGGTATGTGGACTGGCTGTGACTGCTGTATGCAGCCCCAACGGCGCGAACCAGAACGGGTGGACACATATCGGATGAGTATAGGATGCATAAGGGAAGTAGACAGGGCTGTCCGTTGTCGTCTCTCATTTTTATTCTAGCACTAGAACCACTGGCTATCAAAATGAGACAGGATTTTCTAGAATGAGGTATCCCGATAGGAAATATGACACATCTTTTCTCGGCATACGCCGATGATATTATCATATACATCAGAGAGCTCCGATTGCCTCTAACCCCCATAGCTGCTTTGTATACGCGGTTCGAAAAGCTGTCCGGTTTGGTTCTCAATATTGCAAAATCGCACGCTTTTTTCTTCACAGAACATGTAGATGTGATGGACATAGATTTTGGTGTAGCAAATCCTCAGATAGCACAGTCAACATTTAAATATTTGGGGATACAGATCTATAGGTCTAATGCGGACATGCTGGATGGCAACCTTAACAGAGTGATTAGGGCCCTAAGATCTAGCGTTACATTCTGGACTGCTTTGCCATTATCAGTAATGGGGAGAATAGCGATAGCAAAAATGGTGGTACTGCCCCGTTTACTGTATTATTTTACCAACTTGCCAATAATGGGCCCACAGGCCACTTTCAGCTTGCTAAACACTCTATTAACAGATCTGGTATGGGGAAGGGAAGGAGGCGCGTTATCTTTAAAAAGCTGCAAGTGAGTACCCGTGCAGGAGGGCTGGGAGTTCCGGACCTCCGTGCTTATTATTATGCTTGTCAACTACAGTGGTTGACATACTGGGTGGCGGGACGTAATCTGCAGGAAATAGGGCATACCCAGGAGGATGTAGATGAAGGGAGGCTGCATGCTTGGTTATTACATAGACATATAATGCCAAGAGACCTACCCCCATTATTGGATACGGCGCTCAAATGTTGGAAGGCGGCACTGCGATACACGCATACACCAGTTCCATATTCCAGTAATATTCCACTACTGGGAATACCGTTGGCTAGCGGTACACTCACTAAACGCAGAATAGCACCTTGGGAGGGTAGGGATCAGCACGGTGGGTGACTTATTCAATAATGAGACGCTATTAGATCACGACGCGTTTATACATGAAACGGGTGCACCGGCTCACTTATACTTGATATACGCTGCACTGTTTCAGTATGTGAAAAACCACTGGGTGCCGCAGAGGATGGAACCGCCCAGCAATTAACTAATTAAGATGGTGCATTATATGGGGAAAGGTAGACACTTGATCCGGTGATTGTATGCGGGTATCAGCGCCCACACAAGGGACCCCCTGGAAACATTAAAAACTGCTTAGGTGGGAGATATTGGTAGGAACATTACAGACAGGGAATGGACGGCCATAATAGAGCACCCAGAAAGGTGTCGAGAAACTCAAAATTAAAATTTATTCAAACAATGGTGCTGCACCGTGCTTACTTGTCCCCAAAGCGGTTGGATAAGATGTTCCCGCAAACACAGCATGTCTGCCCGCGATGTAAGAAGGCAGGAGCAGACCTGTTGCATATGATATGGGCATGTCCGGTTATAAATGGATACTGGAATACAGTTAGGGACGTAACTGGGGCGGTAACAAACTGCCAGATACAGGATACCATGGAGGAATGCATATTGGGGCTGCACAAACATGCATCTAAACAGAAGGTCCAATACCATTTCATAGACCTTGCATTAACATTAGCTATTAGAACGCTAACTATGCGGTGGAAATTGACTAAGCCCCCCCAATATTTTGCATTGGTGTACAGAGATGATAAGATGGAGCAGTGCAGAGGGTGCAATGTTGCGCAGAGAAGAAATGAGAGGGTTACGTAAGATACCGATATCGTTAGAATGGAAAGTCATGCTAGTTGCACTGGAGGAATTTGAAATGGACTAGATTAACTAAAGAACATCCTCTGTAGTGTAATGTCTTGCCCATGCCTTGTATTTGAATGTGAACGCAGTAAAGGTGTGATTGTATACGAATCTATAAGATAAAAGACGGCACTGTAAATAATGGTAACGATTCTGCCAATGTGTCACAGTATGTAACTGCTGTCAGACGTTTGGGGTGGGGGTGTTCAGATGGGATAAAAATGGGTAAATGTTATTGCAAATACGTATACTTGTATACATGCGCCGTAAAATATATGTAAGTTGTTTTGCACATGTTGGCAGCCAGTTGGGTTATCAGTTTGCTTCTTCGTTTGTTTATGCCTACAGCTGACGCAGCTTGTTTTCCAGCAGCTACTTCATTGGTACATTCTTGAAAAAGCACTGTGGCACTGTGGCAGTATCATGCATGCTGGGTGTTCCAGACAAAGAAGAGCTGTCTTCAAAATCAAAATCATCAAGAGCGGCAGTTGTAAATCCTTTTCTGGTAAAGTTACTTGAAAGTGGTGTGCTGTTGGATACAAAATATTTGACAGCATGAGCTGCTAACAAGCTCCTGTCATTATAACTTGTTGATACACTAATCCAATTCCTTGAAGTGATTAGCTTTCTACTGTTTACCTTGTCATATATTCTGTGGACTGTCATCATGTGTACCAGAGTTTTTACCTTTTGCAGCGATGTAATTCATAAAACGTGATTTGGAAAATTATTATTATTATTATTAGTCGGATTTGTAGTGCGCATGGCTGCCCCAGCGACGGGGCGTCCCAGCGCTCCCAAAGACCAAAAACGTAACCCGGGAGAGAAGATGCACAGTTAAACAGGAAGAGAAGGGAAAAGCCAGGTCTTTATGGCTTTTCGTAAAGCCAAGTGATTCTGGATTGCTCTAATGGGAGCAGGGAGCTAATTCCAGATTTTTGCCGCCAAACTGCGGAAATAACGACCACCCGCTCTGGCTTTCAAGACTCGCAGAATACAGACCAACACTTGGTCAGCGGATCTCGGAGGGCACTGTGGCACATAAAACTCCAAGAGGTTGGACAGCCCAGAAGGTGCCTGAAGAGTCAAGATCTGGTGTGACACTCAAAGATCCTTAAACTAAATGTAGTTTTCAACAGGCAGACAATGCAGTTTAGGGAGCATGTGAGCAACTGAGCAGGACTTCGGAAGTGCCACCAGAATACGGGCTGCTGCATTCTATACCCTCTGAGGTGCTTAATACTGGTCTTATTAGCGCCCAAGTAGAGGGAGTTACCATAGTCCAATCTCAATAGAATTGATGCCTGAACAATGGTTTGTCGCACCTTAGGAGGAAAGAAACCCAGCAACGGTTTCAAGCCTCACAAAAGCCCGAAACACACTTCTGCCACAGCTTTTGATTGAGTGTCGAAAGTCGGGCCATTATCGAACCACACACCCAGGTTCTTTACAGCCTCCTTGGGTAGGGGGCGGGTTTAAGACGATCCAGCCAACACTGCTCGGACCACAGCTCCTGATCCTTCGGATCCTTCCCAAACAGTAAGATCTCAGACTTATTGGCTTTCAACTGAAGACAGTTTACCGCCATCCAGTCAGCGACCGCTGAAAGGTCATCTTTGAAATTGTCCAGATTGGAGTCGCATTTCTTAGAGAAAACAATCACCAATTGGGTGTTGGTGGCATACGTTAAACAAGTGTGGGCAGTGCACTCCTAATAGTGGATCACCTAATCATAAACCTATTTAAATGAGTCTTTCGCTGTTATGCGTGCCCTGTGTGACTCATGTTCGCCAAACATGTGTATCTACAGTGAAAGTGGCCAAACCCCGTGAGGCGGTTTGAACTCACACAGGCACAGCTTGTGGGGTTAATACTGACAGTTATCACACGAATTCACAATATAATTCTGTTTTTCAGAAATACTTTATCATACATTTCAATTTGATTGTCTTTCAATTCAAAATATGTGTTTCAAACAAAAGGTTTTTAAAGCATAGTTTTTTGTTCGCTATAAACATTCGTTATGCAACATTGATAATTCAAACAATCAAAATTTGTGACTCAACCATAATACATAAATGCAAATGAAGCAAAAACATAATCCAAATGCCAAATGCCTGATGCATTTCGGGACTCCCGTCCCTTCGTCAGGGGCCTCAATCTGAAAAAAATAGGATCGCAAAACTTTAATCAATTTCTCTCTCGTTTTTGCACAGTTGCAACAATTACCGGTGCAAGCAGTATACAAAGACTGAATGTCAAGCACCTATGCTACACACAATGCGCATATGCCCGTGGAACATGTAGGACAAACTCGATTGCTAAAGTGTACTTAAAGTAACCTATCAATATCATGTAAACCAGTTCCAGTTTCAAGTAAAACATTCTCTCTTAAAGATATAAACCAGAAAATACCTTATAATTCATGTTTCCTTTCCTAGGAACAGAATAATAGATCCACTCTCTGTAAAAACAAGTGAACCAAACGCTGTTACTACTCAATACAAAAATGACTAATACTTGAGAATAACATGTAATCACTAGTTGCCACATACCTCGAATACTGCTAGTGTAAGGGACACTCATAAGTGAATAAAGTTTTCTTTTAGGTGCCAGAAGAACATCAGAGTTGACTCCCTGTAAAACCAATAATACTCTCATGTACCAATTCCTTCAATACGTCTTCTACTCTTAACTCACAATGAAAGGCCATCTTACCTCGGGTGCCAGTCTTAGCGCACTATGTGTGTGCAATCTCATTCGCACTAGTAAGTTCCGTTTTCGTTCCCTGGCGTAGCTAGCCTCTGTGGAATCTAGATGACAACCTGCGTATAATGCACAAGAGTTAATAAACCCTTCCGTGCAATGCGCAATCAAAGCTCTCCGACTTCTCAACTAAGCTTACCTGTGCGATGCGTGTTCTGTCCACTATCGTTCGAACCGGAGTTCAATTCAAAAACGCCAATGTTTCCTTCTGGTATAAGACTGCCTACTAAACTCAAAGACGGACTATTCGCGCTGCCCAATGTCTGGAGCCTCCATGTTGGAGTGGAGTAAACCAAACGTAAATTTAACTCTAAAACCACTAAGAGACGCATAATCTAAAGGAGTAGCTGAAATTGTAGACAGTTTAAATTGTGACATTCTACAAGAAAAAAAGTACCCTGAAATATAATTCCCTTAAAGTGAAGCAAGTTCGTTCCATGAACACGATGCTCATCGTTATGGACATTGACACTCTATTCAATCCTCCCACTGTTACAGAGGCAATCACCAGGATTAGTCCCTTAATTAAGTTACACAAAACTAAACATGGTATACTCAGTGATCTATATGTTCCTGAGTCAGGAATATAAGTGTAGTGCTATTATATGAAACAAATCATATCTATTTTGTCGTTAAGACCATTCAGCATTTACGTTTGAAGTGTTTTTATCCAGAATATTTCTCTTTGTAGTAATCTTTTCACATTGTCAGAACCTTGTTGCAGTTTGATTTGTTCTATGATCTGAAACTTTAATTGTGCGATGGTGTGTTTAGCTTGCATCCAGTGTTCCGCAAGGCTTCAACTGCTGCTTTGGTTTCTGATTCTGCTTTTGTGCTCGGATAATCGTGTTTTCATTTTTCTATCCGTTTTCCCAATATAGAGTAAGCCACACGGGCATTTTATTGATTAAAGGATGTGTGATGAATTGCAGTCAAAAGATTGTTTTATCTTGAATTTCTTTCCTGTTCTTGGGTGTGAAATGGTATCTCATTTAATCACATTATGACAAAGTATGCAGTTTTCACATTGTGTAGTTCCTGGTTTTTACACTTCTTCTATGGTTTTTCGCGAAGATAAATGTTCTTTTATGTTTCTTCCTCTCGTATATGCAAACAACGGTTTATTAGTGAATAAACCGTTGAACTCTGGTTCTTCCTGCAATAGTTCCCATTGGTGCATGATTATTCTTTTGATATCTTTGGAAACCGTGGAGAATTTTGATATGAATACTATCGGGTTGCTTTTTGTTGGTTGTTTTTTGAGTAATAGATCATTTCTCTGTTTTTGTTTAACACGATTCATGTGTTGATTTAACAGATTTTCATGATATCCTCTTCTTAAGTAGTTGTTCTTTTGTTCCTCCATACTCTCTGCACATTTAGATGGATCTGAAGTAATCCGTTGAATTCTGAGGAATTGGGAATATGGCAAGTTATTTTTTAATGATGGAGGATGAAAGCTTCCGAATTCTAATGCATTGTTTTTATCTGTTTCTTTTCTGAAAATCCTTGTTGAAAGGCGATTGTTCTTTATTTCAATCCAAGTGTCAAGAAAAGCAATGCCACTATCCTTAATGTTGCTTGTAAATTGAATGCGTTCATCAATCAAGTTCAGGTGGTCTATGTTGTTCTTCAGAATTTCTTCTGTGTCTTCCCATATTAAAAAAATTTCATTGATGAACCGTTTCAGAAATACCAAGCCTTTTTGCCAAGATTCATTTTCCAAAATGTGCTCACTTTCGAATTTCGCCATGAAGGTATTGGCGTATGCCGGTGCCCCTGGAAATCCCATGGATGTACTGTTCAATTGCATAAAATAATCTTCTTTCTATTCAAAGTAGCTGTTCATTAAACAGAATTGCAATAGTTCCAGAACAAAACTGTTCCTCTCCATATTATCAGTATTTTGGAGCAGTGCCCATTCCACAGCCTGTAGTCCTGGAAAGGGGCGACCATTCGGTCCCCCCGAACGTATGGCGGAGTACCACGATCCCCCCGGGAAGCCATCTTGGGCGGGAGGCGAGTCTCGGCTGGTATGCCCGAAGCGGCGTAGCCGGGGCGCGCCTTTTCCCGCCCTAGAGTGGGTTGGCCTAGACACGGACGCGGCTGGCCACGCCCTTGGGCAGGCAGGGGCGGGTTTACGCCCGCCCTGAAGACGGATAAAAGGAGAAGCAAGACCAGAAAGCATCCTCTTGTTCCTGTGCTCTGAAGCTGCACCTCCTCGCTGCACGTGAGCTCGAGACGGAACGAAGAGCCATTTTTGAGCGTTGTAATCGTTCTTGTTTGTTTTTCAGATACTCTGTCGGAGAATGCCGAAGAAGACGGGAAAGCGAATGACTACCGACCAGATGCTACGTGTTCTCATGAAAGAGGTGACCGACCTAAAGAGGCGAATGGATAAAGACGAGGAAGGGGGGCCGAAACGTCCTTTGGCGGGAGCAGCCCCGGGAGGAAAAGGCAAGAGGCCCAGGAGGGGAGCAGCTGGGGGAGACATCCCGGGTCCCAGTACCCCGCTCGAAGCACCCACTCCCGTGCCGGAGGAAGGGAACCCGATTCCCGTAGTGGTCACTCCCGTGTCCGGGGAAGATATGCCGCCCGAACTGGCAGCACAATTAGCAGCGTGGTTGGGTAAAGGTAGCGAGGGCGCCACGGCTGTCGACGCGCAGGTGTTGATGAAGCAACTGCGTGAAACACGGGAAGCAGCGAAGGTATCCACGCCGGCTGCGGCAGTAGAGAAGTCACAGGGGACTGGTTCAGTCGCAGAGACAGCGTCCGGTTCAGGTAAGCGGCCATTGCCGATTGCGAGGGATGAGTCAGCACCCTCTCGAAGGGAAAAGTTGGGTCAGCATGTCCCTTTGGCTATTAAAGAAAAGATTTGAGCAGGGGAGTATGTAAACATCTTCTCGTTGCTTACTGATCATTATGAGATGGAGCATGTTAAGGGCCAGAAGGACCTCATGCATCCGAGTGTTTGGCGCGCAAAGATGGCCGCCTTTCAGGTAAATGAAAACATTGGCAATTGGGGCAAAGCGTGGGGGATTTTTACATCGATCTTAGGGGAACGAAGGCCCGAATTGCTACCCGAATTGCCGATTTATCAGTCACGGATCATGGGGTACTCTGTATCACACGAGGGTAATCATTGGTTCTGCTATGATAATCTGTTCAGAAAGGCAAAAGAACATGATAAAAACTTAACTTGGGATTGTTATGATTCTGTGTCCTGGTCCAAAATGGAGGATACTGGTATGTTGAAATTGCCATTGGTAGGGAGTAACGTTGGCGAATCCTCCCGCCAGTATGCGGGGACGCCCTTTCGATCAGGTACGGGTACCGACAATCACTCGAGGCCTACCAGCAATACAGGTAAAAGGGGAGTTTGTTGGAACTTTAACAGGGGTAAATGTACTAGGCCCCAGGGGTCGTGCAAATTTAGACACGAATGTAGTGGGTGTGGGCAATCATCCCATCCTGAGTCCACGTGCAGAGCCAAAACGGGTGATAAGGGGGGTAGAGGAAGCGCCAAACAGGTCTAACATAGTCCGAGGGGCGCCTTTACCTACCCCGATTGATACCTTGGCAATGATTCCCTGGCTCAGCCCGGATCGTGCTTCCGCTGGGGTGTTGCGGAAAGGGTTTTCATATGGTTTCCGCATCCCAGTGGGGGACTTTCAAGGTGTAGAGAAATGTAAAAATCAGATATCGGTCTTGCAGCATACGACCGTGGTACAGGAAAAGATCCGGAAGGAGGTTACTCGAGGTCGAGTCGCCGGTCCGTTTAGTGTACCCCCGGTTGCTAACTTTGTTTGTTCTCCTTTAGGGGTGGTCCCCAAGAAGGACCCGGGGGAGTTTCGGCTGATACATAATTTATCAGCTCCACGTGGTGTTTCCGTGAACGAAGCGATAGACCCGGAAGTGTGTTCGGTGCGGTACGCATCCTTCGATGAGGCCGTAGCCATTTTGAATCGCCTGGGGCCCGGTGCGCTGATGGCAAAATCTGATATCGAGTCAGCGTTCCGGTTGCTCCCGGTACATCCAGACGATCAGCGTCTCCTAGGTTTCATGTTTCAGGGTCATTATTACATGGATAGGTGTATGCCGATGGGGTGCTCTATATCTTGTGCCTATTTCGAAAAATTCAGTAGTTTCCTACAATGGGTCTTCACAAAGAAGACGGGTTTCCAACATGTGATGCATTATCTCGATGATTTTTTGTTCCTGGGGGCAGCCGGGGATCCAGACTGTGGGCAGGCTTTGGCTGCATTTTGTGTCTTAATGAATCAGTTTGGCGTGCCATTGGCACCAGGTAAGACTGTTGGTCCTTCGACTTGCCTCGAGTTTCTGGGGATCGAGTTAGACTCCGGAGAAGGTTGTTTCCGTTTACCAGGTGACAAAGTGTTAAGGTTCAGGACATCCCTGCAAATGTGTATAAGTGAATCTAAGGTTAAGCTGCATCAATTACAGCAGTTAGTGGGACAGTTGAATTTTGCCCTGAGAGTTATACCAATGGCCCGCCCCTTTTCCCGCTCGATCGCTCAAGCCATGGTCGGCCTGAAGGAGGGCCATCATCGCACAAGGCTCTCGGCAGAGGTCCGCCAGGACATGCGCATTTGGTTGGCATTTCTGGCGGATTTCAATGGTCGAGTCGTCTGGAACAAACCGGCCGTGTCCTCTGAGGAGCTGGGGCTGTGGACAGATTCGGCAGGGAGCATAGGTTTTGGTGCCATTTTCGGCACTCGATGGTCTGCACAAAAGTGGCCGGCATGGTGGCATGACAGTGGACTGACAAGTAACATTGCTTTCCTGGAACTTTCCCCATTTTGGTGGCCCTGAGAACGTGGCCCGAAGGGTTCAGAGATCACTCTGTGGTTTTCTGGTCTGACAATATGACCGTGGTTGAGTGTATCAATAGCCAGGCAGCACGATGCAAATGGATTTTGAGGCTGCTCAAGGAAATCGTATTACTGTGTATGCAATTGAATGTGCTATTCAAGGCAAGACATGTCCCGGGGGTAATGAACCAGGCGGCTGATGCCCTTTCTCGTTTTCGTATGCAGGCCTTCTGGGGTTTTCTTCCCACAGCGGACCCGGAGCCGGCACCCTTTCCCGAAGCTCTCTGGTCTCTCGGTGCCCCGAACTTCGTAACCTCGTGGGAGAGAGTTTAGCACCCAGGACAAGGAAGGCATATGAAGGGGCGTTCCGGTCCTATTTAGCCTTTTTGGGGACTGCTAGAGAGGAGCTTTGGGGCCAGGAGGAATGGGTAGTGAACTTTCTGATGTCTTTACATCTGGCAGGGAAATCGGTGGCCACGGCCCAGAGGCATCGGGCTGCCATTTCCTTTGTTGCTAGGGCTCATGGGATCCAGGACCCGACAGCTATTTCGATTACAACACAACCACGCATTTATGGAAAAATGGTACGCCATTCTAAATAAATTTTCCCTGGACCTTATTTTACTACTCATCGAAGAACTGTCAAAATTAATTAAGGATTTAGAGGAAGAGATTTTCAATCTAAAAAGAGATTTATCCACAAGAATGGAGGAAATATCCTGGAAAGATCATTTAGAGGAACTGAATATCAAATTGGATAAATATGGAAAAGAACTACAAGAAATGAAACTACGTAAGTTCAGAAGGGACACAATTGACTATAAGTTAAATGAGGCCTACACATGGGCTGAAGTTTACGCTCATAAAAGATTTACCAAAAAACGTAACTTGGGATCATCGGACGGAAGCGTAGCCACAGACAAAGAAACAGATACCAGGAGGGTACTATTAATCCTACAAGCTCCACAAATTCGTATAACATCTGCTGAAGTTAGTGAAGTAGAGAAAGGGTGTCCTGAAACATCTTCTTCAGGGTCTTTTTTAGACCAGGGAGTGATGACTGGAAGACCACCGGAAACAATAGAAAAACAACCACAACCACAAAGAAAACCCGCAGAGGAAAAGGAACAACCAAAAGTCAAAAAAGGACTGAGGATTCAGGACAAGACTTAATCATTAATATCTCTTCTACTGCACTGACCAAGCCACAACAACGTGTCTTAAACAAAGGAATATCGTATGTACCCACATATAAAAGCTCTAAATTTGAAAATGAAATTTCTTTCTATAAATCAATGAGGATTTTGAGGCTAAAAAACTTTTTCACAAACATCACACCATCAACACCAACGACAGATGTGTCACAATTCAAACCTAAAAGCACGTTTACAGCCCCGGTATCTCATAAAATCTTAGATACCTTTAAAACTCTTGTAAAAAAGGATTTGGAAAAAATCAACTACCTGGGTAAAGACAAAGTAAAGAAAAATCTAAGTCGAGCTGATTTCAGTATCATCAATGACCTGTCCAGGAACACCTCACTTGTTTTCCAAAAAGCGGATAAGGGCGGAGGCCTAGTGGTAATGGATTGAATTTTCTACGAAAGCAAAGTAGATGAACATGTGAAGAACACTGACATTTACATGAAACTAGACTATGATCCAACCAATGAAATTTGCAATGTTCTGAAGGAAATAGTAAATAAGGGTGTCAGTAGAGGCAGCATTGATGAGAAAACTAAACAATATTTATGGACCGCATTCCCAAGGAGACGAAAATTGTATATGCTCCCCAAAGTGCATAAGTCATTAAACAATCCACCGTTCAGACCCATTGTTTCTGGTTGCGGATCAGTGTTTGAAAGTCCAGGGAGATTCATAGACGTACACTTACAAAAATTTGTAAAAGGTTGGACAACCTACATTGAAGATACAAATGACTTTCTACGGAATATCGATTCATTGGAAATAAGAGCGAACAAGAAGTGGAAATTGTGTACTATAGACGTAGTATCATTATACACGTCAATACCGCACGCATCAGGACTAGAGGCTGTGGAATGGGCACTGCTCCAAAATACTGATAATATGGAGAGGAACAGTTTTGTTCTGGAACTATTGCAATTCTGTTTAATGAACAGCTACTTTGAATGGAAAGAAGATTATTTTATGCAATTGAACAGTACATCCATGGGATTTCCAGGGGCACCGGCATACGCCAATACCTTCATGGCGAAATTCGAAAGTGAGCACATTTTGGAAAATGAATCTCGGCAAAAAGGCTTGGTATTTCTGAAACGTTTCATCGATGACATTTTTTTAGTATGGGAAGACACAGAAGAAATTCTGAAGAACAACATAGACCACCTGAACTTGATTGATGAACGCATTCAATTTACAAGCAACATTAAGGATAGTGGCATTGCTTTTCTTGACACTTGAATTGAAATAAAGAAAAATTGCCTTTCAACAAGGATTTTCAGAAAAGAAACAGATAAAAACAATGCATTAGAATTCGGAAGCTTTCATCCTCCATCATTAAAAAATAACCTGCCATATTCCCAATTCCTCAGAATTCAACGGATTACTTCCGATCCATATAAATGTGCAGAGAGTATGGAGGAACAAAAGAACAACTACTTAAGAAGAGGATATCCTAAAAATCTGTTAAATCAACAAATGAATCGTGTTAAACAAAAACAGAGAAATGATCTATTACTCAAAAAACAACCAACAAAAAGCATCCCGATAGTATTCATATCAAAATTCTCCACGGTTTCCAAAGATATCAAAAGAATAATCATGCACCGATGGGAGCTATTGCAGGAAGAACCAGAGTTCAACGGTTTATTCACGAATAAACCGTTGTTTGCATAAAATGTGGAAACTGCATACATTGTCATAATGTGATTAAAGGAGATACCATTTCACACCCAAGAAAAGGAAAGAAATTCAAGATAAAACAATCTTTTGACTGCAATTCATCACACATTGTGTATTCAATAAAATGCCCGTGCGGCCTACTCTATATTGGGAAAACGGATAGAAAAATGAAAACACGATTACCCGAGCACAAAAGTAGAATCAGAAACCAAAGCAGCAGTTGAAGCCTTGCGGAACACTGGATGCAAGCTAAACACACCATCGCACAATTAAAGTTTCAGATCATAGTACAAATCAAACTGCAACAAGGTTCTGACAATGTGAAAAGATTACTACAAAGAGAAATATTCTGGATAAAAACACTTCAAACGTTAATGCCGAATGGTCTTAATGACAAAATAGATATGATTTGTTTCATATAATAGCACATTTAAAGAGAGATTTAGTTCATTGCACTACACTTATATTCCTGACTTAGGAACATATAGATCGCTGAGAATACCATGTTTAGTTTTGTGTATCTTAATTAAGGGACTAATCCTGGTGATTGCCTCTGCAACAGTGGGAGGATTGAATAGAGTGTCAATGTGCATAACGATGAGCATCGGGTTCATGGAACGAACTTGCTTCACTTTAAGGGAATTATATTTCAGGGTACTTTTTTTCTTGTAGAATGTCACCATTCAAACTGTCTACAATTTCAGTTACTCCTTTAGATTATGCGTCTCTTAGTGGTTTTAGAGTTAAATTTACGTTCGGTTTACTCCACTCTAACATGGAGGCTCCAGACATTGGGCAGCGCAAATAGTCCGTCTTTGAGTTCAGTAGTCCATCTTATACCGGAAGGAAACATTGGCGTTTTTAAATTGAACTCCGGTTCGAACGATAGTGGACAGAACACGCATCGCACAGGTAAGCTTAGTTGAGAAGTCGGAGAGCTTTGATTGTGCATTGCACGGAAGGGTTTATTAACTCTTGTGCATTATACGCAGGTTGCCATCTAGATTCCACAGAGGCTAGCTACGCCAGGGAACGAAAACGGAACTTACTAGCGTGAATGAGATTGCACACACATAGTGCGCTAAGACTGGCACCCGAGGTAAGATGGCCTTTCATTGTGAGTTAAGAGTAGAAGACGTATTGAAGGAATTGGTACATGAGAGTATTATTGGTTTTACAGGGAGTCAACTCTGATGTTCTTCTGGCACCTAAAAGAAAACTTTATTCACTTACGAGTGTCCCTTACACTAGCATTATTCAAGGTATGTGGCAACTAGTGATTACATGTTATTCTCAAGTATTAGTCATTTTTGTATTGAGTAGTAACAGCGTTTGGTTCACTTGTTTTTACAGAGTGTGGATCTATTATTCTGTTCATAGGAAAGAAAACACGAATTATAAGGTAATTACTGGTTTATATCTTTAAGAGAGAATGTTTTACTTAAATCTGGAACTGGTTTACATGATATTGATAGGTTACTTTAAGTACACTTTAGCAATCGAGTTTGTCCTACATGTTCCACGGGCATATGCGCATTGTGTGTAGCATAGATGCTTGACATTCAGTCTTTCTATACTGCTTGCACCGTAATTGTTGCAACTGTGCAAAAACGAGAGAGAAATTGATTAAAGTTTTGCGATCCTATTTTTTTCAGGTTGAGGCCCCTGACGAAGGGACGGGAGTCCCGAAATGCATCGGGCATTTGCCATTTGGATTATGTTTTAGCTTCATTTGCATTTATGTATTATGGTTGTGTCACAAATTTTGATTGTTTGAATTATCAATGTTGCATAACGAATGTTTATAGCGAACAAAAAACTATGCTTTAAAAATCTTTTGTTTGAAACACATATTTTGAATTGAAAGACAATCAAATTGAAATGTATGATAAAGTATTTCTGAAAAACAGAATTATATTGTGAATTCGTGTGATAACTGTCAGTATTAACCCCACAAGCTGTGCCTGTGTGAGTTCAAACCGCCTCACGGGGTTTGGCCACTTTCACTGTTGTTGGCATACGACACCAATGACAACCCCCTACCTTTTACTAACCCAGCCAGGGGGCTAACATAGATGTTGAACAATAAAGGGCACAACACTGAGCCCTGCGGCACCCCCTGATGCAGAGCAAACTCCTGTGAATGAAAAGGTGGCACGGAGACTTGAAAAGACCTCCCCTCCAAATAGGACCGAAGCCAATCCAAGGCCACATCCTTGATACCAATTTCCTGGAGACGTTTTGAAAGTATCGTGTGGGAGACGGTATCAAACGTGGCACTTAAGTCCGAAAGGACCAAGGCCGCTGAGTCACCGATATCCAAGCTACCACGGATTGCTTCTGTCACTACTAGCAAAGTGGGCTCAGTGCTGTGACGCGCTCGAAAACCGTGCTGTGACGGATCCAGGATAGCATTCTGCTCAATAAATTTGGAAAGAATAGAATACACATGCGATTCCACCAGCTTCGCCATAAAAGGCAGCTAGGAAATAGGACTATAATTGCCTAACTCTGCAGGATCCAAGGAACGTTTTTTGAGCAGCTGAATAACTTTAACATGTTTCCATGCCACAGGTATGGATGCTTACGATAAAGATAGGTTAACCAGATTAATAATCATTGGAGAGATAAGCGAGTGAAACTGACGAAAATGGGCAGGTGTCAAATGATCGGCCGGCGAGCCCAATTTGATTTTCAAACAAAGGGACTCAAATTCCGTAGATGACAGGGGAGGAAAAGATAGCAGGCTATTTCCCACCTTAGGACCAATATCCCCGATGCCTCCTTCTCGGCACGCAAGGCCACGAGAGGCAAGCCAAGGTATATCTTCTCTCCTTTGTTCACAAAGTGCTGAGCTAACTCATTACACTGATGGTTCGAGGCGATAGGGGCAACCCCAGTTGCACCCACGCTCATCATATCCTAAAGCAGGGAGAAGATCATCTTAGACAGTATATTTGCACAGCATATGCTTGTCGGTTCATGGGATTGTCTTCCACTTCTGTTCATGGGATTGTCTTCCACTTCTTCGCTTATCTCTTCAAAGCCATCATCAATGCTGTCGACGTCTGTTCCAAGAACTTTAGAGTGAAACAGTTTTGCTTTGCTGATATTAAACAATGATGTAAAAATTGTTAAGACAACATCAGCCATTCTTGTTGACTCCCCTGATTTACGGCGCTCTGGGGCATTACAAAATGTTTTCATTAAGTCCAACATCTAAATCTTTCAAGACGTTTCTTTAAATGGTTCCTGTTGATTTTACTGCATCCTGTGATCTTATTTTGGCAGCAAGAACCTCAGGAGTCAAATGAGCTGAGAACACCATAAGTTTTGTTAGACTAACAAAAAACAAATTCTGTCATTGTAAATTCTCACCAGGAAAATATTAGTTTCATTATTATGCATCAATATAGTTTCATCAACGTTGACCATTATTTCTCTGATCTCACTGAGTGTGATCCTGTAGCCAGCATTCAAGAGTGCCTTTAAAACTTTTTTAAATTTTTTTATAATAGTGTAAACTTAACTGAAGGTTGGTGTTTACGTTGCTGCTGGGAGCTCATTGTACATTCACATTTTTGAATGTATGAACACATGAATTTCGGGTGGGAATACAAATCAGCTACAAATACATTCAGCTCGCTGTTTAGATCAGCTGCTTGGCTGAAAACTTCATCTTATGAATGAACTCATGTTGGGAAAAACTAGCTCCAGATAAAAACATGTTTGCCCTTTGAGACTCACATACTCTGTACTTTTTCTTTTGTCATTCCCTTTGGCCCTTGTTCTGGCTTGTGCTAACATCTGCTTGTATTTCATTGTGACAAGAATTGTCTTGGGGCTATTTTACCCTCGTTTTGACTTCGAAACCCTATGTTTTGACACCAAAATGAAGTATATAGGACTCATGGTTCCGGATATTATACATCATCATTGCAACACATCCTCCATTTTTTAAAATGTCAATCAGAAAGATTCAGCCCAGATTAGCAATGTCTACCCAAGCTAAATTACTTATCTAATAATACAAAAACTCAAATCAAAAAAAATGAAAATGTCTTGACAACAATTTCTTTACAGAGGTATGTCAAGAGGGCTGGACTATTATATTAAAAACTGAATAGTTTTTCTTTAATAGATTTTACTAGGGCTCTTTCGAAATTTATATCAGCATTGTGACACATGTTTATTGCCTTTATAATCTTGTTTCAAAGCTGTATTTCCCCACACTACATCCAGCATAAATGTGAATTGAGAGAGTTATTTAGAGATTGGCAGATGTGAAATATCCACCAAAAACTGGTGGTTATCCCATCGATCCAATATATACACTTTAAATCGGGTTGTCAAGATTTCTGCCAATTTTTGGGGCATACTCAGCCAAACTCTAAATATTCATATACATATGTAGAAGGGACATCAAACAATTTTTAACAAAAAATCTAAATAAGGCCCAAGATTATCAGTTTACATTAGTATCAAAATCCTCATATCAGGCCCAGTTTCCATGTTCCTAATTCACATACGTTTATAAATGGAAGCACTTTAAAAAAGTAGGCAATTGGTGTTTCCCAGCGTCAACCTGTTAGTGAGTGCTGAGAAGGGATCTCCAAACACTGCAGACTCTTCCTGGCAAGACACTTTCAGTTCCTTCGCACTGGCCCTTTGCTGTGGCAAGTATTTCTTATTTTTAGTATGCTTTGTGGCTCTCAGCGGAGCTGTCTGTTAGCCTCTCCATGCATCTTTGATTTTTTTAATAAATGTACTAGTCAAGGAGATTACAAGTAGGAGAGTCACTTTACCACCTGCAAGCATTGTAACAAATGCCTATCATAAAACCTTTGGAGATGATTCAGGAAAAATGTTTATGAGAAGAGGCAGTAGCATCACAGGAGTACTATTTTACATACTCTTAGAATCCTTTGTGAATCGTCCCGAAACATCCAACTGCATAATAATAAAGGTGTTAAAATCTGTGCAAATGTCAATCAAAGCCTGCAATGGTTTCTTAACAAAAAAAAGAATTAGAATCTGTGAATCAGAGCATCTGCCATGACAGCAAAAAATCAGTGAGCTCCCCAAGTAAGGGGAAGGTACTTATTTTTTGTTTTTTTCATAAATAGGCTTTCACTGGAAATCACATGACATTGTGAAACAAATGAAGTTCACAGATGCAGAAGTGTAAAATCATGAGAAAGAAAGTAGCCAACCTTCAAATGAACAAGAATGTAACCGTTTTCAGCTGAGCAAACTAATCAGCACTCAATATGTGAAACAGAGGTTAGAATAGAGGGATACTTCCTTTTGATCATGCTTAGTATGAGCAGGAAAACAGGGCAGCAGGGGTTTCAGTTACACTAATGCAAATATACATTTTTCATCCACAGTTTCAATGTCCCTGTTTTTGCAGTGGTCAGGAATTTAGCTGTCTACCCATCTAGCCAGATGCAGATATGCCCACCTGATATGTTGTGAGCCCACTGAGCCTATGGGGTCATACTCCATGTCATGAGTCAGACAATGTCTGCCTCTAATGCTCACTATTTCTACAAATACTTACACAACCTCTGAGGTAGTGCCCACTTCCTCTGGAGTTTTCAAGTACATTGTAACTCAATTTCCTTTGCTTTGATTTGTTTCTATAATGCTATAGGTGTTTGCAAACCTTGAAGGTTGTGAACCTTAAACATTAATTCGCTACAAAGTAACCTTTTGCGCAAATAGAAAATTGCGTCCTCTTTGTTGTGCTGTGCTATGGTCGTCATTAGCAAACTATTGTTTTTTCAAACATTGCCTTACCCTATTGCCATTCTGTACTGATTTTATCATTTCCAGGTGTTTTTGTAGCTATACAAATATTAGAGCTTCACAGATATTGGAAGTTAGTGTCTATTATGAGGATTAAATGAATGTAGATTGTTACTTCTCAGATTTTTATATCAGGCGTCATTACACCCATGGTTTGTCACACCAGGATTGCTTTTCTTTACACATATGTTGCCATTATCTTGTGTGTGTGAATATATATAATATATAAATATATATGTATATATAAATTACCTACTGGCGGTCGCCAGTAGGTAGTTATAGTTAGGACCTATTTTCCATAGAAAAATTGCAACATTCTATTCCCAATAACTTTGGCGCCGGTTGACGAATCTTCGCAAAATTTTCAAAACTCGTGGCCTACTCTGGTCCGCTCCTATCTTAAAAGTTTAGGGGTGATTCGTCAAGTGGGGCCGAGAAAAAGGGGGGGTCCCAAAACATGTTTTCTCCATGCAATTTACTATAGGAAACTTTAGACACGGCTACAGCCTGAACTGCTGAAAGGAATTACATCAGATTTGGCAAAAATGTAGCCCTTGGTTCAGAAAGAACCTTTTTTGTTAAATGGTGTAAATCCGTTCAGTAGTTGCTGAGAAAATCTAAATTAAAAAAGTTTCGATATCTAGAGGCGTGCAGGATCCGTGCACCCTCCTGATCACGAGCTGCATGCTAATTGGCTGTCAACACTCCAACCCAGGAAGTGTTGGCAGCCATCTTGTGCCTCGGTAGAACTGAGGCACAAGAAAAGAGAAAAACAAACGCGCAAAACACAAGAAGGGGGCAGGGTAGAAACGCCCTGGCCCCCTAGGCCTGCTCAGAGCTGTGTTGTAGAGGGTTGTAAAAAGGGGCATGGCCTCTGAACACCTCTCTGCAACACAGCTCCATTGCACCTACTGGAGGTACCTGGTGGGCTAGTAGGCCCCCAGAGACCCTCAGGATTGAAAAGGAATTAATTCCCCAACTTAAAACGCTCCACAGGCGTGTTTGCACACATGTCACCTCAGGCCCTGCCCCCTTCCTTCACCACTTTGCAATTGCACCCCCTGTGAGTTGTAAGTTGGGGAAATAATTTCCCTTCAATACTGAGGGTCCCTGGGGGCCAACTAGCTCACCAGGTACCTCCAGTATGCTCCAGGGAGCTGCATAGCAGAGATGTGTTCAGAGCTCGCGCCCCTTTTTACACCTCTCTGCAACGCAGCTCTGTGGCGGTTACTGGAGGTACATAGTGGGCTAGTTGGACCCTAGGACCCTCAGGATTCAAGGGGGCTTAATCTCCCAACTTAAAATGGCCAGAGGACGTGCTTACACAGTGGTGAAGGGAGGGGACAGGGCCTGAGGTGACGTGTGCAAACACGTCCTGTGGCGCGTTTTCATTTGGGAAAATAATTCCCCTTCAATCCTGAGGGCCCATGGCGGCCAACTAGCCCACTAGGTGCTTGCAGTAAGCGCCACTGCGTAGCATTGCAGAGAGGTGGCCAGGCCGTCCCCCTTTTTACACCTCTCTGCAACGCAGTTCTGTGGCACTTACTATTGGTACCTAGTGGGCTAGCTGGACCCTTGGAACCCTCAGGATTCAAGGGGTCTTAATCTCACAACTTAAAATGGCCACAGGGTGCATTTACACAGTGGTGAAGGGAAGGGATGGGGCCTGAGGTGACATGTGCAAACACACCCTCTGACGCGTTTTAAGTTGGAGAAATAATTCCACTTCCATCCTGAGGGCCTGTGGGGGCCAACTATTCCACCAGGTCCTTCCAGTAAGCGCCACTGCGCTGAGTTGCAGAGAGGTGGTCCAGGCCTCTTTTTACACCTCTTTGCAATGCAGCTCTGTGGTGCAAACTGGAGATACCTGATGGGCTAGTTGGATTCAAGGGGACTTTATCCCCCAAATTAAAACGGCCACAGGGCGTGTTTGCACACGTCAGCTCAGCCCCCACCCCCCTTCACCAGTGTGCAAACGCGCCCTGTGGAACGTTTTAAAAGGTCGTTTTAATCCCCCTGCCCTATTATGTACTAGGGTCTTACAGTGGAGGCCATGGTAATCGCAGGGGTACCCCGATGCATTGTGTTCCCTAGTGTTTGTAGGTGTTTTAACTGTATTCTAAGTGTCTTTAAGCATAGCACTGGCTCTAGGACTGGTTATTCAGAGTCAGTTACCACCAGTACCCATCGGAAAAAGTTGAAGGTACAGGGTGATTTTGCAACAAGGCCTCTTTCTGCTCCTCTGTTTGTTCTTTCTGCACGTCTTCCTTCTTCCTGCACTTTATTTTGTCTTTGAGGACTTCTGTTGCTTCTTTCTGAATTATCTTTTTCATCATTTTGTATGTTTTTTCTTCTTTCTTCACATGTCCTACCTCTGTAGGCATAGTTAGAAACTATCATTTAAAAAACCTTTGAAATTAACTGACACAAACATTGGTTTCAGGCATGATATGGTTACAAATTAGCATTTAAAAAACCTTTGAAATTCACTGAAAAAAACAATAGGTTTTAGGCACGTTATAGTTAGAAATTAACATTTAAAAAAAATTTAAATTCACTGAAAAAACCATAGGTTTCATGGGCGTTATAGTTAGTTGGACATTTCACTAGTACAAACCCATTGAAATTCCCCCGTTATAGTTAGCTCGGCTAACTATAACTCGCGCGCCCGTAATGCACTGCTGCTTACATCACTCAGGACATGGTCACTGACATCACTCATGACATCACTGAAAATACTAACTCTATGTTAATTAAATGTAATTTATATTTTATTATTAAAATGTAATTTTAGAAAACCCATCCCTGAACCCTAAATGTCCCTTACTAGCCCTAAACAACCGATTGCAAAACCTCAAAAACAGTTACTAGTTCCCGTCCTTGAACTCGAAAACCCCTTACTACCCTAAAATCTACCCATGCCTGAATCCTGAAAAACTAGTGCTACCCCTAAACACTAAACATCATTGAAATCTAAAAATCCCTAATATCCTTCCTCTACCCAACCCTGAACCATAAACAATCCTGAATATTCTAAAACATACCCATACTTAAAGCTTAAAAACTTCTTACTACACCTACGCACTACCCATTCCTCATCCCAAAAACTCCATGCCATCCCTAAACGCTACCCCTTATGAACATTAAAAAGCCCTTACTCCCCTTAAACACTTTTCTTCACAGAACCCTAACAAACCTACACCTCCTGGACTCCTGGACACTGCCTATTCCTGAAGCATATAAAATGCGGACTGCCACTAAGTGCTATCGTTTCCTTACCCTTAAAATCCTTAAAACCATTAAACACACCAATCCCTGAACTGCAATAAACGTTGACTGCTCCTAAACGCTACCCACCATAAACCCTAAAAATCCCTTACTCCCTCGAAACACTCATCATTCCTGAACCCAAACAAATCCTTTACTACCCTGCTGACCTCTACCCATGAATGAACTGTAAAAACACTATACTACCTCTGTAAAGTACCTTCCCTGATACCTAAAATCTCGCACCCATCCGCGGCCGCTGCAGGTAAGAGCGGTGGTGCAGTGGGACCGGCTGGGGGAGATTTCAAGAGAAGACCATGAAGGAAAACTAATTACGTATTTAATATTCCCTTGTGGTCGTCTCTCGAAGTCTCCCCCAGCCCGCCCCACTGCTCTTACCTGCTTCAGCCGTGGCTGCTCTTACCACTCACTAATACCCAACCATCTACCCCACTAAAAACACATTTACCTTTTAAAAAAATAGTAATCCTCACCCAAAACCAGACAACCATATAACTCTATAACAAATTAATTGTTTTAATATTAAAATGAATCTAAGTTAAAATTAAGTAATATTTCTATTTTTTTATATTGATTTCTTTTAATGTAATCAAAGCAACTAAACTATTTTTAACATTTACATTCACTAAATTTAACTTAACTTTAATTCAGAATAAAAACACTACAGCTTAACAATACATATGTACATGAGTGTGTGTACACACATATAAATAAATATACATGGGTGTGGGTATATTATGTATTTATGTGTATGTATATAATTATACTCAAATATATATATATATACATAATTACAGTGAAATGTGAAAGTAGGTGACTTAAAAATTAACTTCCCTGCAAAGTAAAAACTCAGAAAGTAAAAGCCTTAAAACTGATCTTCTATGTAATGGCTCCCTATGTAACTCCTGTGATATAGTGATTCCCAATGTAGATCCTGCGAAGTAAATTGTAAATTGTAAATTGTTGTGTCTTGTAAAGCGCACTGCTACCCGGAGGCCTCGTAGCGCTATAGACCGCTGGGGAACCCGTCCTGGCTTTCCCTGTGAGATAGTCCCTCCTGGGGGTCTCCAAGGTGAAACCAGGCATCCCCGGCGTTTGTGTGGGGCCGTTGTGGAGATGAGGCAAGCTAATGCCCAGAGTTGCCGAGTGTGCTCCCTGGTCGGAGTAGGCACCGATGCGAGAATTATCAGTCCGCTGATCCTGGTCCAAGACCCTGCCGCGTCGGGAATCGAACCCTGGTCCCGGGCCGTTCTCTGCACTCAGGTCTGCCGCCTCTAACCAGTGAGCCACACCTCTAATATACTGACTACATATTTGGAATTCCTGCTTTTGATGGGTACTTGCTTTGCTATTATATATGTTGTGTATTGTACATCAAATAATGTGTTTATTTTGATTGCCTATTTGGAAACTACCATTTGTATTGTAAATATATTTATATATTGTGGGATATAATTAAAGTGCCAACACAAAACACTAGCTGTACCTCCACGACGTTGTGACAAATATGTGGTAATGTACTTAGACCTGTCCTGCAAGACTTCACTTGAGATATGCCATGGCAGCCTTTCCACATTTAGCTAGAGAATCAAAGTGGCTCAGTGATTCTATGTGCATTTTCAATGTGCATATATAGTAAATAGAGCATGTATTACTTGAGAGCATCTGCATTTTCACATTTAGAAGGCTTGGAGGCCTTGCATCTGCGTATTAAAAAATCAAACCCTACACTTGGTCTACATCTTTCCAAATTGTAAGCAGCAAAAGGCAGGGAACTCATCACTCGTTTTCACTTTCTGGCAATAATGTTTACAAAAACTACTATCTGTTTTGGGATTCTTTTTGTATTGATAATCTTAGTTCAAAGTAAACTCACCCTCAGGAGCTACTCAGGACTATAATGAGGTAAAATAATAAATAAACAGTTTCACCGGTTCAGTAAATAGTGCATTGTTTCTATAGAAATTTAAAATCTTCATAGTCTTGCCATCTAAAATGGAATTCCACTTTGCAGTCTTGCAATAGTCACTTATAACCAAGAACATCTATTTCACAAGATGGTTTCATAGATTAGTAGTCTAGAGCATAAATTTACTTCCTTGGCATGATATATCTGTGCAATATAAGTAGAGCTCCCAGTTTTCTGTTTTTACTGATTTTTACAGATAAATGCAGACAGAAAACCTTTTATTTTCCTCTCTGTATTTATTTTTAAATGTGGAAAAAAGCGGAAATTGGGTTGTTTTTGAGGGATTCTAAATGCTGTCAGTCATGACCACCAGGCCAATAACTGTGTGGGTTGTCAGGAAGGGAATTTAAAAAAAATAGGAATTTTAATAAAGAGCCTTAAACAGCAGTAGATTTGCACAATCTTGTTACTAAAATGTACATATTTTCTTACAAGTGCATATTTTACCATGTGAGTGTGTTTATATCATTGAAATGTGTCATGCGTTTAGAGATGAGTGCACATTAACGGGTTAAATAAATGCAGAAATATACACATTTCCGCTTCATTTTTTCACAAAACCTAAAATAAATATGGATAAATACAGGAAAAATTAGCAAAAAATAAATATGGATAAATACAGACGGAAATGACTAAAATATAAATACCATAAAACCAGGAGCCCTACATATAAGGTATACATTTACTGCAGGACACCTGTGCTTGTAAGATCTTTGTAACTCAGAAAGCTCTGTTGTCCTCATGACCTCTCTGCTCAGTTTAACCGGAAGGATTACATAGATCCTCTACTGCTAGAGACCTGGGCCTGTAAAATATGTGTGACCTGAAGAACAGGTTCAATGTCAGATTCCTGATCGTGTAAGCTCATAGATAGGTTTGCAATTCAGTGCCTTGGCATATTTCGTTTTTTAAACCACCTAGGTTGTTCTTAGGCCTGAGACCGTAGATTGTTAAATTGTTTACACTAAGAGATAGCCATGCTGTCAGAATCTAGAACCTGTAGTATCTCTGCAACCTGATTATTAGCCCTTTTGACACACTGAACCTATAAAATCTACTCAACCTGTGAATAACTCTGTTGCCAAATAGGTGAACCTGCATGATCTATGTAGCCCTTTTGTCATACGTTTGTGACTGCAAGTCTATGCAGTCTATGGGACATCTTCGCTGTCAGGAAGGATATGATTCAGGCACATTAAGAAATGGCATGATAAATTAGGTTATTAGTCGAAGGGGTAGGTACCCATCTCCAATAATAACCACAACCCTTGTCAGGGTGAAGCCCTTAAGTCACTACCTGAGCTCAACCTCTTGGTACCTATGGCACCGACCAGACAGGCTTAAGTTAGAGGCAATGTGTAAAGTATTTATGTAGTACGCAAACAGTAATAAAGTCTAAATGCAAAACAATTAAAGGAATCCCAAAACAAAGTCTCCGGCCACACTAAACTTGGGCTTTTAGTACAGAAGCTGTGTGTGGGAAGTTGACTATAGTAATCTTAGAGTCCTCCCACGTCTAATAC
The DNA here is from genome assembly GCF_964263255.1 of Lissotriton vulgaris. Classification (NCBI taxonomy): domain Eukaryota; kingdom Metazoa; phylum Chordata; class Amphibia; order Caudata; family Salamandridae; genus Lissotriton; species Lissotriton vulgaris. The sequence goes on along the minus strand of NW_028251486.1, from coordinate 149,462 downwards.
TAAAATCTAGTTTTAGGAAGTCTTTGTGCCCCCAACAAACTCAGAGACAGTTATGTGGTAAAATCAAAGTTGAGCTTTCAGCAACCAGACACAGAAAGTGTTTTGCCATTCCATTTCCCTCCTTTGAAGTGTGCCTCAAGTGTTTTATGAAAAACCCCAGTAAACCTATAACGCAAGATATGACATTAAAGCAGGATTCGACATCCTAATGTCAAAAAAGATGCTCAAACCCTCACCACAGTGGTCACTCTAAACCAGTTCTAGGGCATCACTCCCTCCCACTGGAGTTGGTGTCTCGCTGTCTTGAAGGACAAAAGGGGCGCAGGCCCAGGTGTGAGCTACATCTGACTGTGAAATGGAAGGCCATTTTGAAGTTCACCAAGAGTCTGGGCGCAGCTCCCAGGCAATTGTGTGAAGCGGAGGCTATACATCGCCACACCCAGGGCCATTATCCCTGTCTTGGGAACATTTCACACCTCACCACAGGGGAGCCATCAAGCTGCCAGGTGACAGTTGAATGCTTATACAAAGGCCTCCAAAGGCTTTCAAGGCCCCTAGAAAATTATACTCAAGCACCGTGCGTAATATGGGGGAGGTATTCCTACATTTTTTATTTCTGCTTTTGGTTCCCACTCTCACCATGTTGTTGGATGCTTGATCTTGCAAGAAACCCATAACTAAAGTGATAGCATTTCTGTCCTGCCAGTTCACCTGTGAGGTCATTGTAACCTGATATTAATGTGTCTGAATGTGTTTGTAGCTAGTTCATTTAATAATATGGTTGGAGACCAACTTCATTGCCTGTAAGATCAATGCAAACTGGTGGATAGCTTGGCTGTTAAACACTTACACCACTGAGATTTCCATATAACCGTAAAAAGGTGGTGCTGGTCTCATAAACCTAACTATGAGGTTGCTGTTGGGTGCTGAAGTTGGTAACCATAGCTTAGCTTCCCTATGCCTATACTTATTAGTAAGATATTTGTACCATAAGGGATGGGTTTGTTTTAAATTGAATTAGCCTATAAGACCGTTGTTACCTCAAGAATAGCTCTGTTTGCATATGTTGGAGCCTGCAATATTTATGTAAACAGAAGAATAATTTGGCTTTCAGAATCCTGAATTTGTTTGATTTCTCTAACCTGTATGATAGCTCTGCTGCCTCAGCCTTTAGCATAAATGTATCTTTGTGAATACATTTGCTGCTTGATATCTGATCAGCGGATTATGAGTTTGGTGGCATGGGAGGGGGCCGTGAGCCACCGGCCGCTCCTACACCTCCAAACAGGGCCACCACCCGCCCGCTAGATTACAGGTATTATCGTGGTCTGTCGGTGTGACGGTCCCACTGCGGTGCAGTTTAAAGGCTCATATGTGGGCCTTAAACTGCACCACCATGGGACCGCCAGTGCACGTTATTGCACAGCATGGACTGTGCAGTCCGTACCATGCAGGAATGGGGTGCATGCACATAGCGGGGCACAACATGTGGTCCGCTGCATGCACACCCGTGCACAGGGCCAAGAAGGTGCCCTGTAGGGGCCCTTTTTGTACCTCACCGCCAGTAGTTTCATGGAGTAAGAACCTCCATGAGACCGCTGGCATTGAGGAAAGTCGTAATATGCTTGGCGGTGACGCAGAGCACCACCATGCATATTGCAGCACTCAGACCACCATCACTGCCAGGAATCTCTGATCCCTGGTAGTTGCGGCGGTCCCATGGCAGTCGGACAGCCCAAGTTGTAATCCGGTGGTCAGACAGCCGGTGCAGCGGATACCAGACCAACACTGCTGTGCCACTATGAGTTTTGTGGTCCTCACACCACCAAAGTCATAATTAGGCCCTGAGTCTGTAATAAATATATGCACTGAGTGGATGTATGACGTTACAACGCATACATTCACAACGCATACCATCACAGCGCAAATTTTACAACGGAAGATCCATTACAACAGATGCTATTACTACGCATGCCCTTACAACGCAGATGCTATTACAACGCATACCATTACAACGTAAGTATGGGTAAGTATTTAATTTAATTAATATTATTTTTAGTTTAATTTAATTACATTTTTTATTTAATTAAAATAGATTTTTTTAAATTTAATATATTTTAATATACTATTGTAACTCCAGTGAGTTGTAATAGTAGGGTAAGTGTTGGATAGTTTAGGGGTTAAAATTACTATTCAAACTCCAGGGGGGTGTAATAGTAGGGTAAGTGTTGGATAGAGTAGGGGCTAAGATTACTATTCTAACTCCAGGGGGGTGTAATAGTAGGGTAAGTGTTGGATAGTGTAGGGGTTTAATCAAAATAAATTTAATTAAAATGTAATTTAAATAAAATAATACAATTAATTTAAGTCAATTAAATTAAAATGAAATAATAATTATATTTTATTAGAATAATAAAATTAATTTAAGTAAGGGTAAGTGTTGGATAGAGTAGGGGTTAAATTACTATTCTAACTCCATTGGGTGTAATAGTAGGGTAAGTGTTGGATAGTGTAGGGGTTTAAATTACTATTCTAACTCCAGGGAGTGTAATAGTAGGGTAAGTGTTGGATAGTGTAGGGGTTTAAGTAAATTAAATTAAAATTAAACTAAAATTAAATTCAATTAAAAAAATAAAATTAATTTAAGTAAATTAAATTAAAATTAAATTAATAGTAATTAAAAGAAATACTTACCCATACTTCCGTTGTAATGGTGTGCGTAGTAATAGCATCTGCGTTGTAATGGCATGCGTTGTAATAGCATGCGTTGTAATGGATCTTGCGTTGTAAAAGTTGCGTTGTGATGGTATTGCGTTGTGAAAGTTGCGTTGTGATGGTTGTTTCCCAACTGAGTGATAGGCCTCTCAGTTAATTATATCAAAGTCCCTCCAACACTCCCTCCTTTCCCCTCTCCTGGTCCCTCTCACATACCTTTATTTGAGATGTTAGTCTGTGATTGTTGGACATCTTTGAGAGATTCTATTCTGAGAATGTTGGATGTGTTTGAAAGATAATGATATGTGACCACTGCACACAAGTAGGGGACAGAGCCCAATACTTTTGAATACATTTCCCCATGGAAACAAAGTGGGTAAATACCTTTTCTTCTTCATGCCATGAGGTAATACATTCAAATGGATAGTCTGTTGTTTTACGTGCATTAACAAATCATAAGCTGCCTTAATGCAACCATGCACATATTAAAAACATCACTGTATCCAAAAGGGGCCATCTGCTGTAGATATAAGAAGCATGGTGTACTTGTTCTAGCACAAGAGCTCCTCTCTGATGTGGTGGAAGCACCTTCATCAAAATTGAAATACTGTACATCTGTCAAGACATGGTACCTGGTCAACATCATTTTTCTGGGGCAGAAACATCCACCCAAAGCGGGAATTTGTGTAGACTAACTAAAAAACGTCAGTGAACTTAGCAGACCCAAACATGATTAATGTAAATCAGAAGACCAAACCTCAGTACAGCAGGCCGTCCAACATACCTTCCTGGTAGTCCTCCTCTGGACAGGATAAAAGTATGCTGATGGACCACTCTCAATACACCAGCCTTCCAACATACTGTCATGGGTCCTCTGCTGGATGGGCCACCAGGTCCTAGGTATCCAATGATGGACCAACTTGAGTATTGGTTGTTGGAAAGGTTGTGTTCCCCAGCTCTAAATGAGGCAGTGGAACCACAGGTTTGCAGGGTGGGGGACATCTGCCAAAATCTAAACGAGCATCTAAATATTCTATAAATTAGCCACAAAAATAGATCTACCCCAGGAACTCTGAAAAGAGATAGCTGTTGTTGGAACGATACAGTATATTTTAATAACATATGTTAATTCTTACAAGTCACTGTAGGGCCTGTTGTGCAATGATTACTCTTTGTTTTTAAGGTTTTGGACTTACATTGTGACAGATTTAGAACAACATTTGTAGCTTGTTGCGAAAATTAGGCAGGAAAGCTCCTCAGTGCAGAATGCAATTGCAACAGGTGGTTTCCGTCCCATTTTTACGTCTTTTCCATGGTTGCGCAATAATGCATAAATGGCATCTGCATATATTGTGATCCCATATATTCATATTTCTTCCACGTATGGAAACGCAACTTTATCACTAGTCTAAATTTCGTCAGTGGTGTGAACACCTACCAGTAGTTACCACAGTAAGGCACATCTCCAAGATGGCAGCTCACGTACAGGTTGCCGCCATTTTAGCTCTATTGGCAGGGTCTAGCTTGACCACGCTAGCGTGCAATTGGTTCGTGTTTGCTGTGAACGGATGTATAAAGAGCTGCAGCCAGACTGTCCGCTCAGAAATAATACAATGCATCTGGGGTAATAAAACGTAAAATTCTTCTGTGGTTTGATTTCTTACATTTGCTTGTTTGTGTACATATTGTCTGCTTGAACCAATCCTTATGCCGTTGATTTAGCTTCACTTTTCTTCCAGGCTGGGACAGAACTGCTCTCCTCAGGTGTGTTCTGAAGTGTTCACGTAGCACAAGCAGACATGAGCACTGCTGACGTGCATTATTAATGCTACATGTGTTTCTGATTGTCCTACTCATGCAGAGTCTACAACGCGCACCACTGTGAGAACTCAAGGTTATCCAATGAGCCCCAGTATGCTGTGCAGTCAATCAATCAATCAATCAATCAATCAATCAATCATAACATTTGTATAGCGCACTACTCACCCGTGAGGGTCTCAAGGCTCTGGGGGGGAAGGGGGGCGGCGGATGCTGCTACTGCTCGAACAGCCAGGTCTTGAGTTGTCTCCCGAAGGCGAGATGGTCCTGGGTCAGCCGCAGGTGGATGGGGAGGGAGTTCCATGTCTTGGCCACCAGGTAGGAGAAGGATCTTCCTCCGGCGGTGGCTCTTCGGATGCGTGGTACGGCGGCGAGGGCGAGGCTCGTAGAACGAAGCTGGCGGGTGGGCGTGTAGAAGGTCAGGCAGTCGTTGAGGTACTTGGGGCCTAGGTCGTGGAGAGACTTGTGTGCGTGGGTGAGGAGCCTGAACGTGATCCTCTTGCTGACGGGGAGCCAGTGCAGGTCCCTCAGGTGGCCGGAGATGTGGCTGCGTCGGGGGATGTCCAGGATGAGTCGGGCGGAGGCGTTCTGGATGCGTTGGAGTCTTTTCTGTAGCGTGGCTGTGGTTCCGGCGTAGAGGGTGTTTCCGTAGTCCAGTCGGCTGGTGACGAGTGCCTGGGTGACAATCTTCCTGGTTTCGGTCGGGATCCATCGGAAGATCTTGCGGAGCATGCGTAGGGTGTTGAAGCATGATGAGGAGACGGCGTTGACTTGTCTGGTCATCGAGAGGGAGGAGTCCAGGATGAAGCCCAGGTTGCGTGCGTGGTCTGTTGGCTTGGGAGTGGTGCCCAGGGCGGGGAGCCACCAGGAGTCGTCCCAGGCGGAGGGCGATGGTCCCAGGATGAGGACTTTCGTCTTGTCTGAGTTCAGTTTCAGGCGGCTGTTCTTCATCCATTCGGCGACGTCTTTCATCCCTTGGTGTAGGCTAGTTCTAGCAGTGGCGGGGTCTCTGGTGAGGGAGAGGATCAGTTGGGTGTCGTCGGCGTAGGAGATGATGTCTCATGTAGACGTTGAAGAGGGTAGGGCTGAGTGATGATCCTTGCGGTACGCCGCAGATGACTTCGGTGGCCTTGGGTTGAAACGGGGGAGGCGGACTCTCTGTGTTCTTCCGGCGAGGAACGAGATGATCCACTCCAGTGCCTTCTCTTGGATACCGATGTTGCTGAGGCGTTGAACTAGGGTGCGGTGGCAGACAGTGTTGAACGCTGCAGAGAGGTCCAGGAGGATGAGGGCCGCTGTTTCCCCGTTGTCGAGCAGGGTTCTGATGTCGTCTGTGGCTGCGATGAGGGTGGTCTCTGTGCTGTGGTTGGCTCGGAAACCGGACTGCGAGGGGTCGAGGGATCCGTTCATCTCGAGGAAGGCGGCGAGCTGTCTGTTGACAGTCTTCTCGATGACTTTGGCAGGAAAAGGGAGGAGCAAGATGGGGAGAAAGTTCTTGAGGTCGATGGGGTCCGCTGTTGGTTTCTTCAGTGGGGCGCTGAGCTCGGCATGCTTCCAGCTCTCCGGGAAGGTGGCGGTGTTGAAGGAGGTGTTGATGATGTTCCGGAGTTGGGGTGCGATGGTGGAGTTGGCCTTGTTGAAGACGTGGTGGGGGAAGGGGTCGGTTGGAGATCCGGAGTGGATGGTGGTCATCGTGCGGGCTGTGTCTTCAGTGGTCACCGTGGTCCAGGTGTGGAGGGTGGCAGTGGGGGGCGATGGTTCGACTGTTAGGTGCGTGGATGGTGCGCCGAAGCTGTTGTGGATGTCGGCGATCTTGCGGTGGAAGAACGAGGAGAGAGAGTCGCAGAGATCTTGTGAAGGAGTGATGTCGTTGTTGCCGGTGCTGGGGTTGGAGAACTCCTTGACGATGCTGGAGAGTTTCTTGCTGTCGTGGGCGTTGTTGTCCAGTCGTTCCTTCAGTGATTTCTTCTTGGTGGTGCGGATAAGCTGGTGGTGCTTGCGGGTGGCTTGTTTGAGGGCGATCATGTTGTCTGTGGTCTGGTCGAGGAGCCAGGCTTTCTCGAGGGTGCGGCAGTTCTTCTTGGAGTCCTTGAGTTCGTCGGTGAACCAGGAGGCTTTCTTGCTTCTTGGTCTGCTGGGGGGGATCTTCAGTGGTGCGAGGTCGTCGGCGCAGGCGGTCAGCCACTGAGTGAAGTTGCGGGCTGCTTCGTTGGGGTCCGTTGTGCTGGCGGGTGGGTTCTGACTGAGGGAGGTGGTGAGCTGCTCGGCGGTGATCTTGCTCCAGCTCCTGTGAGGAACCTGTTGCGGGTGGTGGTGGCTCGTGGTTCTTCTGAAGCTGAAGTGGACACAGCTGTGGTCGGTCCAGTGAAGTCCTGTGGAGTGGCTGAAGGTGATGTGCTTGCTGGATGAGAAGACGGGATCAAGCGTGTGGCCGGCGTAGTGGGTGGGGGTGTTGACCAGTTGCTTAAGTCCGAGGTTGGCGAGGTTGTCCAGCAGGGCGGCGGTGGTGCGGTCCTTGTTGTTCTCCAGGTGGAAGTTGAGGTCCCCTAGGAGGATGTAGTCAGCGGAGGGGAGGGCGTGCGGGCTGATGAAGTCCGTGATGTCTTCGCTGAATTGTGTTCGTGGTCCCGGGGGTCTGTAGATGAGGGTGCCTCTGAGGGTCGTCTTTGGGTTGGTGTGTATCTGGAAGTGGAGGTGCTCGGCGGCGGAGAAGGTGTCATTGGAGTTGGTCGTGATGCGGATGGTGTTCTTGTGTACGATGGCGATGTCTCCTCTAGTCTGGTTGACGCGGTCCCTCCGGGTGATCTTGTATCCGTCTGGGATGGCGATGGCGATGTCGGGTGCGGAGGAGGCGTTCATCCAGGTTTCTGTGAGGAAGGCGACGTCTGGTGAGGTTGTGTCGAGCAGGTTCCAAAGTTCGATGGCGTGTCTGTGGATGGAGCGAGTGTTGAGCAGGATGCACTTGAGGTGGCTGTTGTTGGTACTCGGCTTGGCGGGTGCAGTGCAGTCCGGAGGCAGGTGAACTTGCAGGCTTGACAGGTGAAGGGTCCGTGGGTGTGTCTCGGGGTGGCTCGGTGGCAGGATCTGTTTCGGTCAGGTTTGAGTGCGATGAGGGTGGCGGCGTCGTAGGTCCGTCGTGTGGGCTGGCATCGTCGGGGGCCAGGGGTCCTGGCGCTGGGCGCGGTCCAGGCACGGACGGGCGTAGACGGGCTTGCCTTTGGCACGCCTTCGGTGCACAATCGGCGCCCCCGCTGCGCTCGTCCGCTGCGCGTCCGCCCTCCCTATGAGGGGCTGAGGGAGGGAGGTGCAGCTTGGAGGCGGGAGCGGGGTGGCGAATGGGAACGTCGGGGGGGTGGGGCCGTAGGGTGCAGCGGCGGGAAGCAAGAGGGCAAGGCGGGAAGCGGGAGGGCACAGGGCAAGGGGGAGCGGGGGGCAGATTAACAATTAACAATTAAGTTACCAAGGGGAATGACGAATCACAGGCACAATCACGAGGACACAATGGGAAAGAAGCGACGGAGTTACAAGATGCAAATAGGGTAATGACGAAATTACAGGCACAAGCACAAGCACAAGGATACAATGGGGAGATAAAACGAAAAAAATTACAGAATGCAAGAGGGTACTGACGAAATTACAGGCACAAGCACAGGGATACAATGGGGAGAAAAACGAAAAAAGTTACAGAATGCAGGAGGGTAATGATGAAATTACAGGCACAAGGATAAAATGGGGAGAAAAACGAAGAGTTAAAAGGGTACAAGGGTAATGACGAAATTACAGGCACAAGATCTGATGGAGAAATGAAGGAAGTACAGCACCACAAGTCACGGGTGCAAGCCGGTCAGGGCGCAGCAGTGCAGCACGGGGAGGACCACGCGGTGGCTAGGGGAGCGACCTACCTGGTGACAGGGTCAAGGGTCGCAGGGTCGCAGTCGCAGTCCAGCTGATCAGTAGGCATCGAAAGAGCAGTTTGCATACTTGCCTTTTGTGCCAGACGCGGATTATAACAACGAGGAAATTTAGGGGCATATTACCAACGAGTAGCGATATTTATCGCTAACTAGGCTTTGCAACGATTTTTTTATCGCTAAGCATCGCCGGAAATTATCGCTGAGATAACTTGCTATTAGCAACGTTTATCTCAGAAGTGATAAAAATCCTCACGCTAACTGCCAAATGAGAGATTATCACTGGAAAACCAACGATAATCTCTCGAAGTTTGGCGTTAGCTTGATGATAGGGGCTCACAAACTTAGCCATGATATCCACCTTGCAGAGGATATCATGGCTAAGTCAGGAAAACAACAGGTGTAAAAAAAGCAGCGCTAACCGCGGTTAGCGCTGCTTTTTTTATCACTGACAGGGTTAGCAATATCCTTGATAATAGGAGAAATGTCGCTTAACAACATTTCTCCTATTATTTTTCTCTGGAACGCCCCCTTTGCATCTCATTAGAGATGCAAGGGGAAGCGTAGAGAAACAGGGTGCTAACATGCGAATTTGCGTGTTAGCACCCTGTTGCTGATAGGGAGATAATTTTATCTCCGCTTTCTTGGCTTTTAAAGCCAAAAAAGCAGAGATAAATCCCTTGATAATATGCCCCTTAGAGACTGACAGAAATGTTATCCATTCTGGGAGCACTAAGGGGCATATTACCAACAACTAGCGATAATTTTTGTCTCTAACTTGTTTAGAGACAAAAATTATCGCCGCACATCGGCGATTTTTATCGCAGATAAACCTTGCTATTAACAAGGTTTATCGCAAATGCGATAAAAAACGGCCGAAATGCATGAATATCGCTGAAAAGTCAGCGATATTCATGCATTATCGAGCAAATGCTCTTAGCCATGTTATCCACCTCCCATTGGATAACATGGCTAAGAACTGCTCAGGGCAGGTGTTAGCTTTTGGAGATATTCGCGCTTAGCGCGAATATCTCCAAAAGTTGGTAATAGGAGATAGCGATGTTAGGGACTGTTTCCAGTCGCTAACATCTTGGCACGCCCACTTTGCATGTCATTAGTGATAAATATCACTGACATGCAAAGCAAGGCCCAAGATGGTCGCTGTCTCCTATTAGCTGTCACTAACTGGTGTTAGCGACAGCTTGGTAATAGGGAGATAATTTTATCTCTGCTTTCTTGGCTTTTAAAGCCAAAAAAGCGGAGATAAACCCCCTTGATAATATGCCCCTAAGGACCTCATTTATGACAAGTGTTGCATCGCTGCGGGAAAACAGCGATGCAACACTTTTCATAACGCCATCCCTGCGACACCATGGATGCGCCGTATTTACTGCATGGCACGCCCTGTCGCAAGGATTTACAAATTCGTCAGTAATCTTGATGTATTTCTAGGTGCATAAATGGTGCATTACTGGAGTGTGTCTGAAAACCGATGCAATTCCAGCAATGTGTCATTTCATATGGTGCAAGGCACTGCATTACCCCGTATGCCTGCTTCAAGCAGGCATAAGGATTTGATGCACTGATGGCGCCACTTCTACGTGGCTTTCCTGCGTCAGAACGCCCCATGCACCTGTCAGAGGTATAATGTTGCACAGGGATATACAAAGAGACGCATCTGCCTAGATGTGTTACTTTATAAATATGGTGCAGCGGGGTGCATTTTTTACACTGTTGCAGCGTACTGCGTAAGGGCCTCTTAAATAAGGCCCTGAGTATGTTAAAGGAGGTTCATGGAAACTGCTGAAGAGGTGGAACATCAAAAGGACAAGAAAATATAAAAAACAGAGTTATATGGTTAATGAAAAGAAAGGGAGGGGTCAATAGGGCGATGGTGCAAGGGGACACAGCAGGTTGGGAAGGTGGAAATGTGGCTGCCTGTCGGGGAAGGCTTTATGCAAAGTGCCCCGGTCCGACAGTCAATCCTCTGTTAATTTGAGGGCCTGTGGAGAGACAGCAGTCCCTGGGAAAGTTTAGCACTCTTTGGAGGATGTATGACGTTACAACGCATACTTTTACAACGCCTACCTTTACAACGCGGTTTTTACAACGCATACCATTACAACGCATAATGCTTTTAGGCGCTGGATAGTGAATAGTTTAATTTACTATTCCAACTCCAGTCCCCGTGGATAGTAGGGAAGGTTATTGGATAGTAAATTAACCTATTCCCTATCCTAGAGCGCCCCCCAGCACAATGCGTTGTAATAGTTTGCGTTGTAAAAGTTGCGTTGTAATGGTAGGTAGTTGTAAAAGTCGCGTTGTAACGGTTGTATACCCTCTTTGGAGTTAGTACATTGTCTTCAAAGCAGGGATGGCAGCAATATATTAAGATTCAATAGCTGATCACCACAACTGGCAGATGGGTTAACCCTTGTGGGAGAAAGAGCAAAGACAAGGGATCATAAATGCGAACACATTTTCCCATAGACACAGTATGAGTAAAACCCTTTGATACATCTGGCCCAAGATATAAGGATACAATGGGGAGAAAAACGAAGAGTTAAAAGGGTACAAGGGTAATGACGAAATTACAGGCACAAGATCCGATGGAGAAATGAAGGAAGTACAGCACCACAGGTCACTGGTGCAAGCCGGTCAGGGCGCAGCAGTGCAGCACGGGGAGGACCACACGGTGGCTAGGGGGGCGACCTACCTGGTGACAGGGTTGCAGGGTCGCAGTCGCAATCAAGCTGATCAGTAGGCATCGAAAGAGCAGTTTGCATACTTGCCTTTTGTGCCAGACGCGGATTATAACAAAGAGGAAATTTAGGGACATATTACCAATGAGTAGCGATATTTATAATATAGTATACTCTGTGTTGTTGCGTTAGTACATTGTCTTCAAAGCAGGGGTGGCAGCAATATATTAAGATTCAATAGCTGATCACCACAACTGGCAGATGGGTTAACCCTTGTGGGAGAAAGAGCAAAGACAAGGGATCATAAATGCGAACACATTTTCCCATAGACACAGTATGAGTAAAACCCTTTGATACACCTGGCCCAAGATCCCTTAATGGACTGGTAAAGGTATAACTGACACAGATTGTGGACATTTTGAGACAACTAGGCATCAGGCCTTTGGAGTGAGCTCTGTGATGGTGTTGCTACAGCCCATGATAACAATTCACTGTCTGAGGCATGGAGACAGTGTCATTTGTGGTGTATACAGTGTTTGATGCTTACTAGGCAAATCACGATTGTCTATGATCACCTGGGTTGCTAGAGACCGTAATTTAGTTTTAGGGTATAATGAGCACACAGGTGGTAGTATCCTGTGTTGGCGCTGGATAATTTATTTATGGGGTTTGCAGTCATTAGCAGTGTTGGAGGTACAGCTCAAACTTCAAAACACCACAGGATATTCTAGGATGCATATTTCAAGGCACTAATGCTTATTAGCATGACAAAATAAACAGCTGAATCATCAGTTCAACAGGATAGGTACACAATAATCAAGGTTCTTACAGTTCAATGTAGCTTTATAGGCCATGTATTCCTTGACAATCCCCTGGACTAGCTCAGTGTTGACCATAAAATGTGCTCAAGAAGGCTAATTGTGCAACTGCTGAGAAAAGTCTTAGAGTTGTTTCAATGAGGAGCAGTCCAAATATGCACTCAATTTGGACAGCTGTATAGCGTAATGTATATGCCTTAACAGTTGTTCAGTTTATGGCCGGCTCATATGCAATGTGGGGTCTCTGTATGTGGTCATATCCCACAAACTAATGTCTTTGTGTCAACCTCGCATCTAACAAAGATGTAGAGGGAAGTTGTTTCATAACCCACACGATTTATCTATCCTGTGTCCCTCACTGGTGCTTCCATTGTTGCTTGTTCATCTGCTCCTAGTGAATGACTGTTGGAGGCATGGGAGTCAGCTAGCTTGTATAATGCTCAGGTTCTCACCTTCTCATGCACATTATCTTGTGGGTGGAGGTTGCACTGGCGCACATTCAGTAATGTACTCTAGGTTGAAGATAGCTTCATCCTCTGTCTCATCCTCAAATGCGAGCTCATCAACTCTTTTGTCTGAGCAGACAGGATTACAAAATGTCATTTTTTTGATTCTTGAGGTAACAACAAACCAAAGAACTTCCACACCTCAAGCACATTTACTTGTCAAATGGTGTTTTAAAGTGCAGAAGGTTATGTGGCCTGAAAATATAGCAATCAAATGACAATCATGTCACTGTTGTAGCTATATGGGTCAGAATAATTTCCGCTCATGGAATTTAACCCTTGTGGGCATCTTTGGGCAACACATGGTAATTCCGTGCAGGACAGAGGTATGTTGGTTTAAACACATCATGCACCGAGGTACTCTGGCCTTTTGGGTATGTGTTACAAGTGAATAGAACTGAGGCACGCAGTCTCAGCATATGGCCCTTTGAGTGGTGGAGTAGACAAGAAAACCCCTTTGAATCATGCAAGAAAGGAGGCAGCATAGTACTCTACAGCATGACCTCTTTGACATGAACTTGCTGAGATCTTCCTTCGCTTTAGCACCTGTAGCACTTCTATTACAAACACCGGACCGGGCTGTACCAAATGCAGATCAGTACCAAATAAAAGAATGGCTGGAGAAGGACATTGACTGAGGGAAGAGGCATACCCCTCCTGCACAGCATTCTTCCAACTAGGCCACGGCCTCCACTAACCCTGGATGTCCTACTGATTTCCACTCCCCCACAAACCCCATCGATCCCTTTCTCATAACAAGAGGTAACTTTCAATGGGTGTGTCCTAGGAAATAAGGGGAAAGCAGAGAAACCTGACGTGGTAATTTCTGGTTACTTAGTTATTCTCCATCCAAGGGACAAAAACTCATAATGGCAAGACTTAGGTGGACGAACACTGTCTGGAATGGAAGACTCTGGGCATCTGGAATCCTCACACCTAAATCAAGTCAACGCATAATGAGGCCACAGTGTTCCAAATGCTGTCTCCCACTCTTCACCTCCTTTTATTCTCTACAAATGATTCACCTAGTGAGGATGCCATTTTGCAAAAACTCCTGAGCCTCTGCCTTCCGTTGAGGTGTCACTTATCCAAGGTAACTGATATCGATCCGTGGTAGTCATGAGGTAATATGAATTTTTATGGTCAATTGTGTCCCCTATCGTAGACCCCAACGGCTCCATGTACGTGCTTCTAGTACATGTAAGTTCCCTCCACAACCAGCTATGAAGACGCAAATACATTTGCGTCCAACGTTAACATGTCCTCTTTCAGATCCACCATGAATGGGTCCGATATTCGGTTCCTAAGTGTGCCTTGCCAACGTCTTTACATGGTGCACTTTCACGTTTTTCAGGCCCTGGCGAGTTTGGCCTTGTTTTCTGCCATTCAAGCTTTCTCCTGCCTTCTGCCTCTGAAAGCTACAGCCTGGACTCGCATCTGTATCCATGACCTTTCACTCACTCCCTGCGCGGCTAGCGGTGCCTGGCTCAGCCTGCCGGCCTGCCAAGACTGTATTCAGCCTTCATGTTATCTGCTCCGCTCCTCGAAAAATACATTCCTGTCTAGTAGTTTAGGTAAACATCCTTCCCAGCTGCAGAGCAAAGGGCCCGGCCTTTCTGTCTCCATGCAAGTAATTCATAGCCTCCGTTACCATGGTAGGCCCATGGCCCCCTTGCTTTACACGTAGACACGCAGTCGCATATGCACACATTAGCAGTCAGTATAGAATAGCCCCTGCCCGAGAGACCTTTCCTTCTAGATAATACAGTTCCTCAAATAACAAGATATTAGATATGATTTGGGATTAAGTTGTTCTGACACTCCAGACTTCTGTCTCCACATGTAGGGCTAAATGTCAAGTCCCCTTCACCCTCCAGTTGCACGTCAACCATACGTCATGCTGCTGCGCGCGCATCTCTGCTACATGTTTTTGCTGACTCTGCAGGATCTTTCTAGGGATCCACCCACTTATGACAACTTTATGTGACGTTTCTAGCACATACCTCCGTGTACGCCCTAGTGCACGCCTTCTGTTACGTATTTCTGTTCTTATCTCGTTTCTCCCAGCTGTTACGCCTTCTGCATTCAACATTACTGTATGAAATGACTATATATATGATTTCCTGTTAATGAATCATTGTACATGTCCATTGCAATTCCTACCCTGAACCCTCGTGGCGATGGGTCATTGTACCTGGTTCGAACCAATTCCTTTTTAAGGAATAAAACCCCTTTTAAACCTCAGATGCCACGGACTCTGCCTTCTTATTTTGACTGAGTTATTCTTATTGAACTTTACCGCATAAATTCCGTATAGGTAATTAAAATTTACCACATAATTGGCGCCCGAACAGGGACCCCTCCCCCACCCCACGCGCCAGCGGTGCGTTGCAGGCCCTGTCCCCTGCCACAGCGCTGACGGACAACTACGCGTACCCGCAGGATTTCCTGTATCTCCCTCAGGCCAACGGAGGTGACTGAGGCTGCGATCGACACCCAGACGAGGCGGTGAGGAGTGCGGAGGATCCCGACCAGAGCCTAGCTGAGAGAGCAAAGTCCGAGGTATCCGGAGGCCCACCAGTTCCGAAGTTCCGAAGTGCTTACGTCACGAGTCAAGTCCAGTCGAGTCCAGTCCAGTGTCGAGTTTCCGAGGCCTTCTGTTCCGTGCTTCCCGGTGAGTACCGTTGCTGGGGACGTATCTAGACGAGCGCATTAATTTGTGCCGGTCAAGACGGGTTTGGGTACGCAGACCCGGCCTGCACTGTTTAGCGGTGTATCTGTACTGTTTAGCAGTATATCCAGTATGATATTAGCTAGTTTTACTCTAATCATTATTGTTCGTTCTGAAATGTTTTAGTATGTTTTAATGTCGTGGTATGAGTGATTGTTCGATCTGCATTATTGTGTTTACTGTATTAGTTGTGTTCAAACTCGAGTAAGTATCAAGTCCAGAGTAGCACGGCTGAAACATGCCGCTCTTCTCCAAACTAAGACAGATAGGAACTAGAAAAGGGATTCTAGAAGAAGCAGTGCCTGTTCCACCTAGGGACACTCCAGGGCACTTTATGTACCACAAACACGGCCTAGATGCTGTATTATATCTCGATTTGTGGGTAGACTATACTAAAGATTTAGCAGAGAATCAAAGATGGCCCGCTACCGGGACATGGGATGCCGAGTGCATCATGAGAGTAGAAGAAGCGTTATGGAAAAAGAAAGCCAGACAGTCACAGAAGGACGCCATTGAACTATGGCGTAAAGAATCGCACAGGCGCACAGAGAAAGCACTCAAAAAAGCAGAGAAACATAAAGAGGATTCAGACAAAGCCCAAGAAAACGTATTAGTTGAGGAGGGGATACGAGTAAAAGCAGAACAAGTAGACCGACAACGAAACACTCTTATGAATGGTATGTATCCTCTACTGACCGAGGGTTTACCTAAGGCCACTCCAGAAATACCGAAGGATCTGCCCCCTCCACTGCTCCCGACTAAAGTACATCACAAGACCACAAAAGACATATTCCTTTCTTCCTATTTAGACGACGTAGCTCCCACATATGCAAATAGACGTGTTCAAGCACCACCCGCTGATGGTACTCCACCCCGAAATAATCTACTCCCACCTCCGCAACGAACTCCCCCTCCCGGTCTACCCCCTGCACCTGGTTCCCCAACTCTCCCTGCACCTATTCTTCCTATCCTTCACCCATTAAATCCTTTTGGACCTGGCACCTCGGGAGGTGCGACAGGTTTTCAAACACCGCCACCAGCACACCGATTGACTTATAGGGATTTAGCGCAACAACGTACACCTCAATCAGCCAGTTACGACATACTTAAAGAACCTCTCACAGACTGTAGATATGATCCGGTACCCGGTAAAGACGACAGAATGATGCTAGCATCAGTACGTCTACGACGAGTTACAAACTTTTTATTGTTACTACCAGGAATGGTTGATCATCTAGACAGAATATATCATTTTGTTCAAACGGGGGAAGGCCCTGAAAGTATTGGCGAGGCTATGGCTTACCAGAAAGTTGACACTCAAGGCAAGATATTACGGTTTTTCATAAACTGCCTAATAAGAGAACAAGATAGGCCTGGTGTAGACCAGGAAGAAATGAAAGCACTTAATAAATGGGGTCAGAATATAGCCGATGGAAAACATGATAAACAGAGTAGCATAGAAAATATGTATCGAAGGATCCGGAAGGTAGTAGAACAGATACACGAAAGAAGACAGTCTGCACCAGAAATAGATTCAGATAAGAATGAATTTTCGGAGGAGGAGGAACAGCCAGAAACGGCAACAGGACAATCACAATTACCAGCTAGAGAAATGATAGCATATGTAGGTAAGGGACGACCCTATAATAATTAAATGCGTCCGGTACATCCGGAAAGTAAAAGAATCTTTCAAGCTGCCATGTCAAATCCAAAGACCCCTGAACATCTATTTCAGGCTACCGATAGAATACTTCAAGAACGCATGGGGTACCATGTACTCAATTCCATGGATGAACAAGAATTGGCCAGATCAGCCGTACAATGGACTGACGATCCTGATAAATATAGTGATGATGGTTTAGCGCAGACCTTTTTAAACCTTTCCCCTGATGAACAGAAATTAGCTGGTATATATATGGTTCAGCATCTCATTACATTATTCAAAGGCCAACATTCCGATCCAGGCCCCTTACCTGATATTTTAATAGAACTACTTTCGCCACAATGGAGAGGTTTAGGTACCGACTTGATTAAAGTAATTCTAGAACATCGACACAGGTATAATACTTTCCTGAATACACGGTTTGTTCCAGCTCCACCCGTGGACAGAAAAATGTATTACATAGACAGACAGAACCCCTTGCGAGAAGTGCATCCAGTCCAGAATGCTGATAATACCTTTAGACGCGTGTTTGTGTACACGCCCATAACGAAAATGGAACTGTTAGAAATGAAGAAATTAGTGCCCAGTCACGATAAAGACCCAGCAGGTTTCCACCGCGAAATCAAAGATATGTTACTCATGGGGGATTATACCTATCCCGACATTATGAAAATATTAAAAGTGTTAATGCCTGCCGGTATTTACGAGAAACTCAAAGAAAAAGATTGGGAGGTGGGAGAACAAAAGATTGATTGGGCTGCATTAGAAGACGAAGAAAAGACTCGTACCCCAGGAACAGGGCTTGGGGACAAATCTAAAGCATTACCAGGATTGTTAGTGCAAGTATTGCCACGCTTATTAGCAACTAAAAAGGAGGACTGGGATGCAATCTCAGCCTGTAAACAGAAACCCGATGAAGACACTAGCGATTTTTATTCCCGATTTGAGAAATGTTTTGGTATTAATAGTGGCCTGAAAGCAAGTAGCGAGTCATATCCACATCTTTTCGTAACAAAGCTAGTCGAAAATTCTCTGCCCCAAGTTAAGAATCGTCTACAGAAGGTCGAGAGCACATGGCAAGCAAATACGCCTTCACAAATGTTACAAATGTTACAGTACCACCAGAATAGAATTAGAGAGGAACAAGAACACGAACAGAGAAGCATGAAAGACACGAAAATGAAAATGTTAGTTGCTCAGTCAGTTCCGGCTGACGGTCAGAAAAAGGGCACGACACAGTCTAATAATTCAGCAGCTCCTGTTAAAGGGACATGCAACTATTGTAAACAGCCAGGTCACTATATAAACGATTGTGCAGTTTTGAAACATAATATCCTTACGGGAAAAACTAAAGAGAGACCGCGTCCTCCTAGACAGGACCAGGTCCAACAACAAGTACCACAGAATATCCAGCCTATGCAAGCCTCACAACAGACAGTACAGACAGTAGCGGTACCACAGCCCCAACCGATTGCTGCAACTCAACACGCATCACAGCAGATGTACCAGTATGCCCAGACTGATTATCCCGATTATCAGCGATACACATGAAACAGCCTAGAGAGGGAAGTTGGCTTGCCTCTTATTGAGGTTCCTGTAGATCAAGAGGGTCCTTATGTACACAGTCAAGTATTAGGGAAGGACAGAAAGTTTTTAATTGATACAGGGGCAAGCCGAACAACGATAAGTCATGACGAGGTCCCAGGGGCACCCCTCTCAGGCTCACAGAATGTTTCCCTTGGTTTTTCAGGCAAGCCTATTATTAATGAAGTATCGCAACCACTTCCCCTTGCAGTTGGTCCATTAACACGTACTACAGATTTATTGCTCACAAAGTCATGTCCAGAAAACCTGTTAGGTATCAAGACTCTGAAAGCTCTAGGAGCTGTTATTTGCTGTTCTCCGGAAGGAGTACGGTTGTTTCTACGTGACTTTAAAGGTCACTATGTGTTGAGAGATATTGATCCCCGATTACAGAATGTACCTGCACATTTATGGGCGCAAGGCCCCACTGATGTAGGTTGTATGCACATTACACCATACCGAGTCACACTCAAGCCAGGTGTTGTTTTACCACGAATTCGACAATACAAGTTACCCCCAGATGCTGTAGTGGCTTTACTGAAAATCATTGAAGAGCTCATTGCACAAGGAGTGGTTGTAGAAACCAACTCGAATTTATGTAATTCTCCTATCATTCCAATTCTTAAACGTACAGATCCCAATGCACCACCAGTTTACCGATTAGTTATTGATTTGCGCGAATTGAATAAATGTATTGTACCGCAGTACCCTGTGGTCCCAGATTTCTCATCTCTATTGACTGCTATTGATTCTGAAGCAACGTTCTTTACTGTTATTGATCTGAAGAACCCCTTCTTTAGTGTCCCTATTGATCCGGAAAGCCAATACCTTTTCGGATTCTGTTTAAATGGACGAAGCTTCAAATTTGCACGCGCACCTCAAGGATTCACAGAAAGCCCCAGCATCTATAGCCAAGCACTGAAAAGACAACTCGACAGTATTCACATGCCTGAAAACACTGCCCTACTCCAGTATGTCGATGATCTACTGATCCCCGCCCGAAGTGAACCTGAATGTGAACTAGCGTCACTGACGGTTTTACACTTCTTGGCTGACAAGGGGCACAAGGTGTCCCCTTCGAAGCTGCAATTCTGTGTTCAGCAAGTGGTGTACCTTGGGCACTTGCTGTCCAAATGGGGGAGACAGCTAACGCCTGATCGCATCCAGTTAATTGCAGGCATGTTACCACCCAGGACACAAAAGGAGGTGCGGGCTTTTATAGGCCTCACTTCTTACTGCAGACAATGGATCCCTCAGTATGCATTTCTAGCAAAGCCACTCATTCAGTTAACAACTCAGGAGGCAGCGTCTTCGACTGTCCTCCCTTGGACTCAGGAACATACACAAGCTTTTGATGACTTAAAGAAAGCCTTATGTCAAGCACCAGTTTTAGCAACACCATGCTACAGTAAGCCTTTTACACTTTTTGTCACAGAACGTGAAGGTACTGCATTGTCGGTCCTCACTCAAGACCAAGCAGGTTCACACAAACCGTGTGCTTACTTTTCCAGTACATTGGATCCAGTAGCCCAGGCTCTGCCTGCGTGCTTGAAGTCAGTTGCAGCAACAGCTCTAGCAATCAGACAAAGTGATTCAATAGTGTTAGGACATCCATTGACAGTACAAGTTCCACACTCCGTGGAAGTTCTTTTAAATCGAACACAGACTCAACACTTGACTATAGCAAGATTGACAGGTTATGAATTGACATTATTTCAGCCACACATAGAAATTAGACGTTGTAATACATTGAATCCTGCTACACTTTTGCCATTAACTGAAACAGACCCATTGGCACATGATTGTATTGAAGTCATTACTATCACGACGAAACCCAGACAAGACTTGACAGACACCGCATTACCAGATCCAGACCTGACACTCTATGTGGATGGTTCATGTATGAGAACAAGTACAGGAGAATTAGTGGCCGCCTACGCAGTCACAACAGAAACTGAAGTCATAGAAACCAATTGTATTGACACCCTGTCAGCACAAGCAGCAGAGCTCATCGCTCTGACACAAGCCTGTATTCAAGCCAAGAACAAGAGAGTTAACATATACACAGATTCCCGTTATGCATTCGGAGTTGTACACGACTTCGGTGTCCTCTGGCGAGAGAGAGGTTTTTTGACTTCTCACGGTGCCAAAATTCAACACGGTCCCCTTATTCAAACTCTGTTAGACGCAATACATCTGCCTACAGCAATATCCATCATGAAGTGCAAGGCACATACAAAAGTTACAGATACTATTTCCCAGGGTAATGACCTGGCAGACCGAACCGCAAAACATACAGCTCAGAATCAGATTCACACCACTGACCTGACAAAGACAATAGTCGCGACACTGACACATTGCATGACAGTTAAGGATCCCGCCCTAGATGTAATTGACATACAGACACATGCTACCCCAGACGAAATCAAGAAATGGACTGAACTAGGAGGGATCCAGACAGAACAGGGATGGATGACGAAGGGAAAATCCACATGGTTTCTCCCCGACTCTATGGTTCAAGTTATCATTAATACAGTACACAGTCCAGCGCATCTAGGAGAAAAAGCCATGTTAGACAGTATTCAACATCTCTGGTTCAATAAACACTTACGAGCAGCAGCCAAACAGAAAGTGCGTACTTGCATGATTTGTTGTCAGTTCAACCCAGGTAAAGGCGTTCCCGTAGAACAAGGTGTTTTTCATCCAGATGGATTATATCCAGATGGAACGCTGTCGAGGTTTCAAATATGTCCTTGTAGTTGTATGTGCACTCTCCCGTTGGACAGAAGCATATCCAGTCCCAGATTACACTGCTCCGACCACTGCCAAGCAGCTGGTTCGTGAATTCTTCCCTCGATATGGTTTGCCCCGTATCGTATACTCAGACAACGGTCAGCCATTCTCGTCCGAGCTTATGAAGCAGGGATCACTCCTGCTAGGCTACCAATGGAAGTTCCACTGTGTCCGACATCCTGAAGCAGCAGGTCTCGTAGAGAGACACAATCAGACCCTGAAAATTCGTCTTGCCAAAATCTGTAGAGAGAAGGGTGTCGACTGGATCGTAGCTTTGCCAGTCGCCCTTTTCTATATGAGAATGGTCGCACATTCCAGAACAGGGCTATCCCCGTACGAGGTAGTCTTCGAGAGGCCACCAAATATGTGGGGGACGCCTTTGCCTAGAAAAATTACTGATGTCGATTGTAATATGTTGACGGATTACCTTGCCTCCTTGATGTCTGCACTACAATCATGTCGTTCACAGGTAGCTGCAGCCTTTCCCGACAACACCGAGGTGAAACCGCATGACGTTGTTCAAGGAGATATCGTACTTGTAAGGAACTTCGACAGGAAAAGTCCGCTGGAGCCCCGTTGGCAGGCGCCG
This sequence comes from Lissotriton vulgaris, assembly GCF_964263255.1. Taxonomy (NCBI): domain Eukaryota; kingdom Metazoa; phylum Chordata; class Amphibia; order Caudata; family Salamandridae; genus Lissotriton; species Lissotriton vulgaris. The sequence goes on along the minus strand of NW_028251486.1, from coordinate 127,632 downwards.
AAGTTGGTACTTCTCACCACCAGGACTGCAATCAAGGTCGAGGGCCGCAAAGGGTGGCTCCACTCGAGTCATGTGAAGAAATTCCATGCATTACCAGAGACTGACTCACCCTCCCCCTCTAAGGACTGTCCAGATTCTAGTGACTCTAAACTTCCCCTGATAGAGAAAACTCCACAGCAGGAGTATAAAGAAAAACTGAGGTCTAGCAAGTCAGACAGTTTAATTGTTTAAGTCCTCCCCTAGGTGAATCGGTTGAACGGGTTTTCTGACATGTATCCCCTAGACCCCAATAGAGAGAGAGATAGACAGAAACAGCTCAAGAAACGTGAATATTGCAAATCTCTTCGCAGCCACTGCATTGTGACTTTATTGATTATGTTTTTTCTGAGCCTTATGATTATTGCTGCAAGTGTGCTTCTACACATATACTATCCTATATTCAAACGTGCACAGTCTCCCTTCAATGTTACTGCCGAGCATTCTTTTAGCGAACTGCCCCCGCATGAATTGTCTTATAGACTTGCGCTGCGCAACAATACGTTCATTAGTATGTTACATCATTCCCATCAGACCAGCAATGCTACTAATTGTTGGATATGTGGCCGACTCCCTCCCTATCAGAAATACAAAGGAGTACTGCCTCTTTTTCCGTACCCGTTCACACACAATGGATCCTGTGGCGCATGGTTTAGTTTGATTAATTCCTTGAATTCAGATTCCGTAGTTTACCAGGGTAACTGGGTATGGGGAAACCTGAACACTGTTTTGCATAAAGTATGTTTCCCTGACAAGGAGGGTCTCCCCAAAAGAACAGGAACTGATCTAGAAAATGAAGTATATGGACTAGGTAACTTTACACTCAACTTCATGATTCTCAGTGTTGAATCCGAAACAGAACCAGTCTTGCCCGCCATGTCCGTACTTCCAGTCAAAGGTGAATTATGTGTCAGAAAGAATGGTTCAGTACACATGGGTCATAGTAGATGTACTACTGTGATCGAATTCAGTGATAAGGGCAAGTCTACCTTCAAAGCTTCACGTCATTACCTACTTCATTTGCGGTCATACCGCATATATACGCTTACCTCTAGACTGGGATGGCACCTGTTACATTGCATTCCTTCTGCCACCTGTTTTTCTAGCCCCTCCTGACTATCATAAAGACACTCATCTAGTACACAGTAGACCGCAGAGAGATCTCCCGATTGTCGACTATACTGAAACGGCATGGGAGCAATACACAGATTTCAATAAAGGTTTCTTTCCCTACTTAGGTGCTGTTTTTAATAGTAAACTGATACGAAAATTAACTAGAACCCTTGAAGCTGTAGTGAATGAAACTACTTCTGCCCTGGGCAACTTAACAGAGGAGCAGTCTGCTATGCGGATTGTTGTTCTTCAGAATCGTCTTGTCCTTGACGTCATCCTGGCCGATAGGGGCGGAGCCTGTAGAGTCATCGGATCGAGCTGCTGTGTTTTCATTCCAGAAAACGCGCCATCAGTATATAAAGCCATTACCCGTCTTCATAAGATTGCAAGTCTGATACACCAGAATTCAGGCACCTGGACTTGGTCCGGTTGGTTCTGGACCACGTTGTCAGCCTGGGGATGGAAAGTCCTATCCTTCCTAGGTATAGCCCTTCTCATAGTATTCAGTTGTTGCCTATGTCTGCAATGTGGGCCAGCGATTTGCGGCTTGTGCGCCACATCATGTATTCCTCATTCAAGTACACCTTCAAAACGTCGTAAGAAGAAAGAAGAGCAAATGATGTTACATGAACAGATTGATAGATTAATGAGGATTGATATATCATGAAGGGTCCGTAGGGGACAAGGAGGGAATGAGGTAATATGAATTTTTATGGTCAATTGTGTCCCCTATCGTAGACCCCAACGGCTCCATGTACGTGCTTCTAGTACATGTAAGTTCCCTCCACAACCAGCTATGAAGACGCAAATACATTTGCGTCCAACGTTAACATGTCCTCTTTCAGATCCACCATGAATGGGTCCGATATTCGGTTCCTAAGTGTGCCTTGCCAACGTCTTTACATGGTGCACTTTCACGTTTTTCAGGCCCTGGCGAGTTGGGCCTTGTTTTCTGCCATTCAAGCTTTCTCCTGTCTTCTGCCTCTGGAAGCTACAGCCTGGACTCGCATCTGTATCCATGACCTTTCACTCACTCCCTGCGCGGCTAGCGGTGCCTGGCTCAGCCTGCCGGCCTGCCAAGACTGTATTCAGCCTTCATGTTATCTGCTCCGCTCCTCGAAAAATACATTCCTGTCTAGTAGTTTAGGTAAACATCCTTCCCAGCTGCAGAGCAAAGGGCCCGGCCTTTCTGTCTCCATGCAAGTAATTCATAGCCTCCGTTACCATGGTAGGCCCATGGCCCCCTTGCTTTACACGTAGACACGCAGTCGCATATGCACACATTAGCAGTCAGTATAGAATAGCCCCTGCCCGAGAGACCTTTCCTTCTAGATAATACAGTTCCTCAAATAACAAGATATTAGATATGATTTGGGATTAGGTTGTTCTGACACTCCAGACTTCTGTCTCCACATGTAGGGCTAAATGTCAAGTCCCCTTCACCCTCCAGTTGCACGTCAACCATACGTCATGCTGCTGCGCGCGCATCTCTGCTACATGTTTTTGCTGACTCTGCAGGATCTTTCTAGGGATCCACCCACTTATGACAACTTTATGTGACGTTTCTAGCACACACCTCCGTGTACGCCCTAGTGCACGCCTTCTGTTACGTATTTCTGTTCTTATCTCGTTTCTCCCAGCTGTTACGCCTTCTGCATTCAACATTACTGTATGAAATGACTATATATATGATTTCCTGTTAATGAATCATTGTACATGTCCATTGCAATTCCTACCCTGAACCCTCGTGGCGATGGGTCATTGTACCTGGTTCGAACCAATTCCTTTTTAAGGAATAAAACCCCTTTTAAACCTCAGATGCCACGGACTCTGCCTTCTTATTTTGACTGAGTTATTCTTATTGAACTTTACCGCATAAATTCCGTATAGGTAATTAAAATTTACCACAGTCAGAGAGTGGAAGGGTGAAGTTCAACTTTTTAAATGATGCATGGGTAAAGTTTCAGTCTCTTTTAGCCACAAAGAACAAGGAGGCATTTGCTGTGGGAATCGTTCCCAAGATTCTTTTCCAGAAAAGTCTCTGAAAGCTTCTCCGGTTCAGAGAAAGAAATGACCAATCCAAAATATTCAGTACCCAAGTTGCTTTCTTTCTTCTCAGAATTTACAGGTGCCTAGTAACCAGACTGCAGCAACTGCTTCCTATGACATATCTTGGGACTCATGAATATTGACCAATTTCTTCAAATAATGTATTTATTATTTCGTTCCAAGTGCCTGTTCTAAAATCAAAATATCATTTTAAGGAGCAGTAACAAAAATAAATGCATCTGCTTAAGATCCCTTTGAGAAAAGCACATTGTTCAGTCTACAGGTTAATGCTAGGACACTCTTTGGAGTAGCAGTTGCGCTTTAGAAATGTTATGTTATGTTATGTTACAAACTTTTGTATTGCGCACAGCTGCCCCAGCTAAGGGGCGTCCTGGCGCATGTCAAGTAGAAAGCAACACCTACAGGGAACATAACAGAAAAGGAAACAAAGGCAATTTATTCAAACAGAAAAGTTTTTAAAGCTTTACGGAAAGCTAAAAGATCAGCGAGCAACCGCATCTCAACAGGAAGAGAATTCCAAAGCTCGGCCGCTCTGACCCAGAAAGAGCGGCCGCCGACCCGACACAGCCTGTATCGGGGGATCACCGTAAGAGCTTGACCCAAAGATCTCAGGGACCGGGTAGGCACACACCAAGCCAAAAGGTTCGCAAGAATTTGAGGACTCCCACCCCTCAGAATCTTGAACGCCAGACACAGCACTTTAAACTGGATTCTTGCCCTGATAGGCAGCCAGTGCAGTGATCTCAAAGTGCCGGAGACGGAACAGGTTCGAGGTAAGCCACAATGGCTCTCGCTGCAGCATTCTGAACGCGTTGGAGGCGGGTTACCTCCGCCACATTAGCCCCTACCAGAAGCGAGCTGGCATAATCCAGGCGAGATGGCACTGTAGCCTGGACTATCAGCTGCCTGGTGTGATGGTCAAAGAACTTCAAGACAGGGCGCAGCGACCGTAGTATGCCAAAGCAACAGGCCGTGGTTCTCTTCGTATGGCCCACAAAACTGAGGGAGGGATCCATCCATACTCCAAGGTTCTTTAATTCTGTGACCGGAATGGGGGCCGGCCCCAGCTCCGCAGGCCACCATCTGTCCCCCCAGAGTTCCGACCTCCTACCGACGATCATGATCTCCGTTTTCTTTGCGTTGATCTGGAGACAGTTGTTCTTCATCCAGATCGCCACCGCCCTAAGTCCGCTCTGAAACCTGGGGGCATCCCGGTCCGCATCCCCGCTGATCGTAACCGCTAGCTGAGTGTCGTCGGCATATGAGACCATGGTCATGCCCCATTGCTTGACGACCTCAGCCAGCGGTCTCACGTAGAGATTAAACAACGTGGGACTCAGCGAGGAGCCTTGCGGCACCCCCTGTTTCAAAGGATGGAATTGGGACTGGAACGGTGGGATGGCAACGCTAAAGAAACGATCGTCTAGGAAGGACCGGAACCACTGGAGGGCCAGACCACTCAGGCCAATCTCCTCCAGGCGATGCAATAGGATGGGATGCGAGACAGTATCAAACGCGGCGCTCAGATCTAATAAGACAAGCGCCGCTGTCTGCCCCGCATCCATCACCATGCGAAGATGTTCAGCCATGGAGAGAAGGGCGGTCTCCGTGCTATGCCCAGCACGGAACCCGTTCTGGGTGGGATCCAAGATGTTAACATGGATGAGGTGGGCCGAAAGAACCTTGTTGACATGGGCTTCCAACACTTTGGTCGGCCACGGGAGCAAGGAGATAGGCCGATAATTTTCAGGTTTCTCTGGATCCAGGGAGGGCTTCTTTAAGAAGGGAGAAACCACCGCCCGCTTCCAGCTAGCGGGTACCGTGCCTGACTCCAAAGAGATATTAATCAAGGAGTGTACCACGGCCCGGCCCAGGAACGCCTGATCTCTGAAAAGAGTCGGTCTAAGCGGATCAGCGGGGGACCCTGATTTGACCTGCTGAGCCAGGAGGTCAAACCCCTCAGATGTCAATGGGGGCAGCACGTGCAAAGAGGTACCTCCATAGATGTTAATCGGAGACTCAACTGGAGGCCCTGTGTGAGGGAACGTCTTATAGATGTTTTGGACCTTCTCCAGAAAAAACAAAGCAAGAGCTTCACAGTGAGTGGTCGAACCAGTCGTCGGGGCACAGGCTCGCTTTGCTAAAAGATCTTTCATCACTTTAAAGATGGTTTTGGTGGGGTTAGAGCTGTTGCCGAATTCAGCAGCGTAGTAGGCTGCCCGCGCTCGGCAAACAGCCCGATGGTAAGTTTTGACGGAGGCGAGATAAATAGCTTTTTTCCTGTTATCGTACGCCTTCCGCCAAGCCCTCTCCGCTCGCCGACAACTTCCCTTGAGTGTACGTAAGGCGCCATCGTACCACGGACTTGAGTCTCTGGAGCTGATCTTACGAGCGGTGATAGGAATAAGGACGTCAAGCGCCTTGGAGATCCAGGAGCAGAACCTATCGTAGCCTGAGTCAACAGCTACCAAAGGTTCTAAAGGCTCCGCGGCGAGGACACGATGTAAGTCCTCTAGCCGTAATTTACTCCAATGCCGTCTCGTGACCAACTTAGCAGGGGGAGTAGTAATCATTCCCGGCAAGGGGGTACAGATGGCAACCAAAGAGTGATCCGACCAGCCAAGGGGTGTAACGGCCGTGACAGAAGCGTCTACCAAGTTTGTAAAAAACGGGTCTAAAGTATGGCCGCCTGTATGAGTAGGCTGCCGAACCAATTGCACAAGCTCAAGGGCCTCCAAGTCAGCAAGAAGACCGCTAACCGTAGAGATGTTGAGATTATCAAAGTGTAAGTTGAGGTCTCCCAAGATGGAAAAGTTGGGGCAGCCTACCGCGAGAGAGCTGACCACGTCGGGGAAGGCAGCTCTAAATGCCCCATCGCTACCAGGGGGGCGATAGACCACCATCCCCGAGAGTGAAAAATGTGGGGTGACCAGAATCTTAAACACCGCTTTTTCACATCCCGCAATAGTCAGCTCCGACCAGTTACAAGTGAAGCTGGGACACATGGCAAGAGCGATGCCCCCTCCCCTAGTAGATCGATTCAGGGTAAAGACAGAAAAGTCAGAGGGGAATGCCATGTTGATGATAGCCGCATCGTCGTCCTTCAGCCACGTCTCTGTAATGGCCACGATGTCCGGGGCCTCCTGCTGTATCAGGTCGAACACGTCCTGATAATGCTGCACCAGAGACCTGGCATTAAGACTAAAGATGCGAAGTGCATGCTCAGGGCGATTGCTGCAAAGACCATTACTCTTCTTATCCCGAATGAGAAATGTCTTACCTGGTCTCCAGGAGAAGATGGGGCAATATAACTCACAGCCCCGCCCTATCTAAATAAATGTATACCCTTAAACATCATCTTGAAGCCTTTTCCTCTTCAGAAAGCTGCAGTCTGCCTCTCCCTTCTTGCACAGGTTCATCATAACATCAAAGAGATCTCCATTTTTTTTTTGAACTAGACTTTAAGACAGGTATCAGGCAATTGATTCTTCTCTGAAATAGTCCAGTTATACATCTTCTTTTTCACATATCAATGTTTTGTTTTTTCAGTTTCCTACTTAAGATCAGTCGAATCAGCCGAGGTATCAGAGTGATTAACACTGCCAATTTATTTGTGATTACATTTTGCAGGCCTCTTAGAAGAAAGATGGGGCCAGGGAGGCCTTCCATATTCCTCACTAGGCTGTTTAATGCAGCCTGGTGGGGAACATACAAAGATCTCATGACTATTTGGTCGGCCCAAGAGGGCCGGCCAAAAAGACATGTGCACTTAGGGACTGTGCAAACCACTCCTCCTCCTGTGCTATCAGCCCGACCCTAAACCAGCCCCGCAACTACAAAAAATAAAATGATCACAGAAACATTATTATCATTTTATTTTTACTACTCTGCTCTGAGAGCAGTGGGGCGACGCTCCTCCGCCTTAGCAGAAGAGCTGCCCCTGGATATATAGGAACAGCATAACTGAGCAGAAAAGTAATACACAGAATTATAGGGCAGAGAGTTGGGGGCAATACATAGCAAGATATGTAACAATGTTGCAAGAACCATAGGATAACAAGGACCAGACTCAGGAGTTTAGAACACATAAATCATAAACAGAAAGAGTTGTGATGCAGGGAGCCACAACTCTGCATTGGTTTATACACTCCTGTCAGAGGAAATACCTGACAGGAAGCGGCAATATTTTGGAAAGCCAACTTTAGATGAATTTGGATGACTTCAATGACTCACAGCACTACTCCCAAGATGGGCTGTGTAATTGGCAAATTTCCTGGGAATGAAAGACAGCCATATTGATCTGATCGCCATCTTGCACTATGACCCTGAAAGTGCCAGCAAACAACAGTGTACCATCCTGAACCTCCCTTGCCAATTTGATTTTCACCACAAACACCATAAGCAACATGCAGCTCATTCTACTCCCACTACAACAGACACCATGCACAAAAACACCATGCCGATAAACTCAAGAATGAGAAACGGCCTTTACAGCGAGGTTTTTATCATGTTGCTCCTTTACCACACATTTTTTATCATGCATGTTTTTACAACATATATATATGCCTTTACCTCGCATGCTTTTACCACACACTTAAGGTAAGTTAGGGTTGTGGGGTATCTCCCCCACAAATACATTGTTTTTGTACATAGAAACAATACATAGTAATAGCATGAGCTGTAAAAGCAGATGCGTTCTAAAAAAAATGCGGGGTGAAAAATGCATTGTAAAGGCATGTGAAGTATTTCGCTTTGTTGTTCTGTCATACAACACTCAAGACAACCCCATCTAATGCGAGTGCAAGGTAATCATGCCCCTTAAAAGAGACAGAGGGCCTGATTTAGATCTCGCCGGATGAGTTACTCCGTCACATCACTGACAAATATCCCGTCCTCCGAAATATAAATCCCATAGGACATATCAGGATTTATATTTTCGGCGGATGGGATATCCATCACCGTTGTGACGGAGTAACCCATCTGCCGAGATCTAAATAAGGCCCACAGTGTCCACAGTTCGACTTGCATACAAAGGGTTAGATGACTTCCTATGCAACAGAATAAAAAGAAGTAGGGGTGCCCCTAAATTTCCATAATGCAACTACAATCAGGCCTTGCAGCCTCAATGTAGGTCGTGCTGTTACAGATTTCAGGGTAAGGTCACTGCAGACAAAGATCCAAGAAGGGACGTCCTCCATCTCCTACTACAAAGATCCAATGTTTCTGAAGGTTGGTCTTTCAGCAGTGCCTTTTGGCTACTTGATATGGGGACTTTTCACCATTGGAATGAGGTCAAACTCAGACCAGAGGTTCTCAAACATCATGCAGGATAAGTACCAAATCAAGGGGCATATTACCAAGCAATAGCGATAATTATCGCTATTGCTTGGTTAGGGACAAAAATTTACCGCTGAGCTGCGGCGATTTTTATCGCAAATAAACCTTAGTATTACCAAGGTTTATCGCAAATGCGATAAAAATCGGCCGCAATACATGAATATCGCTGAAAAGTCAGCGATATTCATGCATTCCTGAGCTAATGCTCTTAGCCATGTCATCCACCTCCCATTGGAAAACATGGCTAAGAACTGCTCAGGGCAGGTGTTAGCTTTTGGAGATATTCGCGCTTAGCGCGAATATCTCCAAAAGTTGGTAATAGGAGATAGCGATGTTAGCAACTGTTTCCAGTCGCTAACATCTTGGCACTCCCACTTTGCATGTCATTAGTGATAAATATCACTGACATGCAAAGTGGGGCCCAAGATGGTCGCTATCTCCTACTAGCTGTCGCTAACTGGTGTTAGCGACAGCTAGGTAATAGGGAGATCATTTTATCTCCGCTTTCTTGGCTTTTAAAGCCAAAAAAGCAGTGATAAACCCCCTTGATAATATGCCCCCAAGTTTTCAACGTAGGAGTTATCCACACTCCATTCACAAACAATGTGGTAAAACATATGGCAAAGTTGAAGCAGATCCAGCCGTTAGCCCAAAAGAGGCAACTTGAGAAAGTCACTCATCTGAAGTTGAGCTGAGTGGCGTTTTTGATTGTCTACCTAGTTTAAAAATCATTGGAAGGATTCAGGCTGGGTATGAACTTCAGAAGTGTCAACAGCTTCTTTCCTTCACTTCAAGAAGGAAACTTTACTGAAAATTCTGCCCTTGATACTTATACCTCAATTCCTAGAATCCTTGGATCTTTTCAACATTTTCTGTGCTTTTAACCACAAAGTCAGCTGCTTCAGTTTACATTCTTATTCATTACCTTGCAGCTGGCTGTACTGACAGGACTGTCAGGTGTAAACAACCTGCAGCTTTAACCCTGATTTTCCAGCTGATGTTCTTTCACAAAAACTACCTATGTATTCTACTGTGCTATTACGGGCTCGTTACTGTACACAACACGATTTTACCTCGGCACTCTACAACATTAAATAGCACTCACTTTTCAAGCCTTGAAGAAGTTACTAATTGAAACAAAACACATGTCGGCTGTTTCCATCAAAAGACAATTTAGAGATTATGAGAACAGAACCTCCGTGGAATTATAAATGACACTTGTATTGCTTTATATTGTACTAGCAGCCCGCCCCGGCGTTGCCCGGGGCAGAGGGGGCTGGGTGCAGCATCGCAGCAGGAGAGGCGCAGCAGAGCGGCCGGGAGCAGCAGAGCGTACTTACAGTGTTTCCTTGCTCCGGTTTTGTTGGTCCTGGCCGCTTCTGCCCACGCACTTGTCCGCTGTTTCCCCCGACGTCCCGACTTTGAGTAAAAGGCTTCTGAGCACTCATGGCCCCCGCCCGTCCCTCCGCCCGTCCCTAGGTGCGCACCCGCGGCTGCTTCACTTACCTCAGTCGCCGCACCTCCCCGCGCTGCTGAGTTTACCGCTCCACTGCTCCTCCGCTTCTCGCCGCTCCTCACCGCTTGTCCGCCGCTCGCCGCTTCTCCCGGCCTGTCCGCAGCTCCTCCCCGCGCTCATGTCCGCCGCTCTTCTTCTTGCTCCTGAACGCCGCTCCTCCCCGCGCTCCCAATGTCATCACGCACGTCGCGGCCGGCGCTACTTGCAAGGGACTACTTTTTTTTTTATTCCTAAATTTTTTAAAGAACGTATTTTTTTTTTTTATATAGCCTATGTCCTTCTGCTTTCCCTGAGGTTTTCAAAGATGTCTTGGGTGTTTGGATTGGTGGTGTACTTTTCGAGTTTACCTGGTTCAAAGGACACAGTTCTCTCTTTAAAATAGAAGTATAGATAATTTGGATGTTGTTGGCAAATATAAATTCACCACAATAAGAAATAAAAGAATATCAACATAATAAATTATGCTCTTTTGCTCTTGCACTTGCCTGTGAATTGCTAAATAGAAATTCATATAGACTAGCTACATCACTCAACGTGAGTGCTATTTAATTTTGTAGCGTGCCGAGGTAAAATCGTGTTGTGTACATTAGCATGGGAGTTTTTTGTACTTCTATGGGGTCACATTTGTGGTAGCGGGATGTATCATATTACCTTGAGTGACACCAACACTGGTGCGTGATTATAAGAGAAAAAAATGAATCCCTGTTAGAAAGATAATGCCATATAGCTGATGTGCTACCCGGTATTCCACCGCTACTGTTCTCTGTGATTTGCTACGGGCTTGTTACTGCTCAGCTTAGGGTCAATGGCCAGTGCATCTACAAGCTCTGGCCTATTCAGCCTAAGTCTCATGGTCAGTGCATCCACAGGCTCTGGTCTGCTCCGACAAGGTCACTTGGACAGTGCTTCTACTATGCTCTTGCCACAGTCAAGTGGTCAGAGCATCCAGAGGGTCTTGCCTGTTCAGCTGCATTCACATGGCCAGTATATCCACAGGCTCTGGCCTGCTCAGCTGAGGTCACATCGCTTGTACAGTGTATCTACAAAATCTGACTTCCTCAGCCACGGTCACAGGGCTAGTCATGTTCTCAGTGTGTATGTATGGGCTCTGGTCGGATGTATGACGTTACAACGCATACTTTAACAACGCATACCATTACAACGCAATTTTTACAACGCAGGATCCTTTACAACGAATGCCTTTACAACGCATGCCATTACAACGTAAGTATAGGTAAGTATATAATTTTAAATAAAAATGTAATTAATAAATATTTAATTAATTTAATTTATATAATTAAAAAATTGTATTAATGTATTTGAAAATATATATATATATAGTGTAGGTGTTTAAAAATAATATTCTACCTCCAGGGGGGAGTAATAGTAGGGTAAGTGCTGGATAGTTTAGGGGTAAAAATTACTATTCTAACTCCAGGGGGGTGTATTAGTAGGGTAAGTGCTGGATAGTGTAGGGGTAAAAATTACTATTCTACCACCAGGGGGGTGTAATAGTAGGGTAAGTGCTGGATAGTGTAGGGGTAAAAAATACTTATATTTTTTATTTTTAGAACTTTTGTAATTAATATTAAAATTACTTAAATTAATTTATTTAATTTATTTAAAGTACTTTTTTATTAATAATTATTTTTATTTTTAATATTTATTAAATTATTAATATTTAATTAATTAAAACATTTTTTAAAATTAAATTAAATTATTAAATAAATGTTTTAATAAAATTATATACTTACCAATAATTACGTTGTAATGGCATGCGTTGTAATAGCATCTGCGATGTAATGTCATGCGTTGTAAAGGCATTCGTTGTAAAGGATCCTGCGTTGTAGTAGTTGCGTTGTAAAAGTAGTCCGTTGTAATAGTTGCTTTGTAACGGTTGTTTACCGCTCTGGCCTGCTCATCCAAGGTCACATGGCCAGTCCATCTACAGGCTCTGGTCTTAGCCGCAGTCAAATGGCGAATGCATCTACAGGCTCTGGCCTGCTCAGCCGAAGACCCATGACCAGTTCAGTGCATCTACTGCACTTGAATGTTAGCTGTTGAAAGCAAATCGCTCTTTCACACAGAAAACAAACACTTAAGAAATGTAGATTCCCATTTATTAAGCCATAGCAGTAAAACCAACCCAAAAGCCCATTCCAGGGGATACACATTATAAAGGTTCTCAAGATGTGCTGCAAGAACGTGTACAGAACATAACTCATAGGAGCTATAAAAGGACGGGATTATTGAGCAAATAAAGATGCCATCTTAGCCTTAAATCCAACACTCCTGCCTCATCCCAGTCCATAATGCAATGACAATCAAAAAATGTCTCAGATAAACAATACCATCTGTCGTGATCTCCTCCGAATCATTGACTTTATGCTTGTCTAAGCCCATGTACACCACTCTGTAGCCTTTTGCCTAGGTTTGCACTATAAAAATACAACATATTTAAATATGTACAGGAGTTTGAATCCCAATAAGGCCAATTCAGCCATCAATTCTATTGAGGTTGGTAGGTTGAGTATCATTAATTGTGTCATAGTAACACCTGGTATTTATGGTGCTTAGAAACAGTTTAAGTGCAGTCAGATGTCCTATAGAAATCAGAGGGTATATTCACAGCTCCCTATGCCAGCTTGCCCTCACTGCCTAAAGCTCTGTGCTTTTCTGTTGTTCCGCCCTCTGCCCTTTCTTAATGTTGCCCACTGTGTTCCATTATTGTGGTTATCTATGCTCCACACGTTTACCAGCTCTGAGCCAGTGCTGTGTGTGTGGGGGGGGGGGGGGGAGGCGGGCGGTGTAGGGGCATGGAAGTGCGGAGGAGGAGTATTATGTGCACTTCCTAAGCACGCATATGTGTTTGGCGGGCCATCTCAGGCCGGCCAAAACACACATGCACACGTAGGTTTCTCCAACCCAGCTGCATTGAACAGCCGGGCTGGAGAAACCTCACAGAATACCTGGCTGAATGGAGTGTCTTTCCAGCCCGCTCAGGCCAATCCCCGCTCTGCAGCTTCGGGATTGGATGGGAGTCTGACCAGTGGCTGCCGGGTCCAAAAAGAGATCAGGAGGCATGAGGTGACGCAGGATGTGGGCGGAAGCTTCAGGTAAGTTATTTTTAATTTTAATATATTATTCCTAACAACCCCCTCCCCCGCGTCCTACGCATTTGAAAAATGCACTGCACGTGGGAAGAGGGAGTAACCAGGAGAAATTTACAATATTTCTTCTTGTTACGCCTCACCTGGGAAGGCGGAGCATTTTGAAGCATTCAAAGGTGAACAAGTCTTTGTCAATCTGGGTTTGCATCAAAATCCATAGGTGGGTGCATGGGAACACCCATGTTTCACCCGTTAAATGCCTTTCCAACACAAGGTAGCTGTGTTACTTTTCATTTACTAAACCATGCAAAGCCACGCAATGAAGCTTTGAATGGCTTAGTAAATACCAAAAATGATTTTGCATTGGGGTTGTGCCACAAAAGTGACTCAACTTCGAAGCAGAATCTACGGGGCAGATTTACAAACCCCTTGCGCATCTTTGCAACGCCATTGTGTCACTTTTTGTGATGCAATGGCCTCGCAAGCAATGCGCCCTATTTACAACGTGACGCATCTAGGAAGATGTGTCAAGTTGTAAAGCCATGTGTCACATTATACCTGCGTCAGGTATAATGTATGCAGGGGGGCGTTCCTACGCAGGAAAGCCTGGTAAAAGTGACACAGTGAAATCTGCAAGATTTCACTGAGTCACTTTTAGGAAGCCACTGTGTCAAAACCTTATGCATGCTTGAAGCAGGCATTAGGAGTAACACAGTGTAGTGGAAATAGGCCACAAAATGCATTGCTGGAGTTGCGTCGTGCTTGCAACACAACTCCAGCAATGCATGACTTTTGCCCCAACAAATGCATCAGAATTTCTGACACATCTGTCAATCCTTCCGCCATGGTGCGCCGTATTTTCAATACGGTGCATCCATGATGACGCAAGCATTTTTTAGGGTGCCGCAAGGAAAGTGAGGCATCTCTATAGATGCACCACTTTCTTGTAAATCTGTCCCTTAGTATACGTGGAATTTAATATGGAAGTACGCCCTATCCAGCAGCAGCAACATCACCTGTCATTTCCCTGTGCCCCATGCTCACTTGCACAGACAAACTCCATCTATTATCAGCACCTAAATCAGGGGTGTCCAACATAGTCCAAAAGGGCCAGGTCCACGTAGGTTTCAGGATATCCAATAAAAATATATTCAAATACATTCTATCTTAATTTATTTTACCCAGATATTGAGTGGATCTCCTAAAAATATGGATCCAGCCCTCCAGGACCCACGTTGGACACACCTAATTCAAAATTGTACTGCAACCTCGAATTAAATGTCATTATATTTACTTGTGTGAAATATGTATTTGAAACGTCATCTGTAGTTGCACATACTATGTTGTAAACACAATTCACTTCATAACAAAATAAAGAAATCCGAACCCCACCAAATGCCTGCCTCGAAGTCCCTGCTGTTGCATTGCATTGTAAAATACCTCTGTCAAATATGAATTCCGCAGATAAAGCCCCAGCTGATTGAGCCTGGACTGTATGGTACGTGATAGCTGCAACTACACGGAACACTGGAACTGTCGACGCACTTTATTGCTTGAGAAATGGCCTCTTTAGATGTGGATGAGCGACCATGGCTCGGAGAGCAGTGGTGCACGGCGAATGGGGTTTGTGCATTAAAATTGATGGCGCGCCGCACTCCCCATTTGATTTGCCTGAGCTGTGTCAGGTTGCAGGTTTTGTGTGGCTGACTCTCGCCTGCTTGAAACCGAGGACCGTATCCTGGCTCAGGCTCGGCTCTTGGTACTTTGGAACCTGGAACTCATGACGAGCTGAGCTTCCGCCTGCCACCCCTCCTCTACCCTCATGAACAGAGATCAAAACAAAGCAGTGATATTGTGAGGTAAAAAAGGGAGTCAAATAGTTTGGAATTTAGTGGCTGATTTGTACAAAGTGAAAGCAAGAAACCTAGATTAATCACAGCTTCCCTGAATAAACGAATTGTGTGATCTTGGTCAAATATTTTGTTTTGCCTATTCTTCTTATTTTTCACTATTGCATGTGAACGCATGTTTGCATCAGGCCGATTCTGTGGTTTGTGGGTCCTCAGTCACAACAGGAACATGTGGCCTCTCTAAATTGTGACATCACAGGGAGTGACATCAATTGAACATTACTTTTTTTGCATTGTTGAAGTAGTTTTCAAGAAACTACTTACCTAGAGTGGATATCACAAAAATGGCTACAAATATGAATAATAATCCTAATAAAATAAGTGCATATATTTTAAAACTGTGTTACATGGCAATGCATTACGTTAATCAAACTGGCTGAAAAAGCAATGCCCACATCTCTCCAAAACTAATAGGACTAACATGATGTTCACTAGTTGTTTCCAGATTGCCCCATGATTAAAATTCCAAGACAAATTCTCTCAAAACTACATAGCAGAACTTCAAGTGACTCCTCAGCCCTCCCTTTACACTAGTCAGACCCCCCAGGATATCGCGGCATGGATTAGCAAATTTAGCGGCACAAAAATGGAAATTTAGCGGCACAAAAATGGAAATTTAGCGGCACAAATATGGAAATTTAGCGGCACAAATATGGAAATTTAGCGGCAATTTTGCGGCATTTTATTTGGCCATTTTTCCTACAACAAACACAGATATCTTAGCTTTTTTAATTATTTAACAACATGAAGCTATGGGCCTCATTTATGAAAAGTGACGCATCGCTGCGTGAAAACAGCGATGTGTCACTTTTCACTGCGCACTCCTTGCGACACCAATGATGCGTCATATTTAATGTATGACGCATCATGTCGCAAGGACTTACAGATACGTCAGTATTTCTGACGCATCTGTAAGCGCAAAAGTGACGCATTGCTGGAGTGTGTCACAAAAGTGACGCAACTCCAGCAATGCGTCCTTACACATGGGGAAAGCCCGATGTGAAAGGGCTTGCGTCAGTCTTACGCCTGCTGTGAGGCAGGCGCAAGATTTTGACGCAACAGCATCCTAAAAGTGACGCAGTGAAATCTCATAGATTTCACTGCGTCACTATTACGAGGCTTTTTGCGGGGGAACGCCCCCTCTGCATACATTATACCTGACGCAGGTATATTGTGGCGCAGGGGTTTAAAAAGTGACGCATCTACCTAGATGCGTCACTTTTTAAATATGGCGCAACAAGGCGCATTTTATACGACGCTGGTGCGTGACAAAAAGTGACGCACAGGTGGCGCAAAAATGATGCAAGGCCTCATAAATAAGGGCCTATGTATATTTAGTTTAATTACAATGTAGACGCTTGGTTTCCCTCGAAAAGCATGTACAGATATTCGAGTGTATCTCTGGATATGGTTTGTGTCAAATCCTGGTGCTGGTCGTGGGGAAATTAAGTGGTGAAGTATTCAAGGGGCGTGACGTCATTGGACGGTCCGCACCATTGGTCTCTTGAAGTGCGTGCTCTGCTTGTTGTCGAACCAGACCTGGAGTTGGTGATGGCGTGACCGAGCAAGATGTCAAATGCAGAGTTCACTGTGATGCACACCCTTTGGCTCACGGCCCTACTTATGCCTCATCGTGATTCACGGTGCACTTTCGGTTCTCTGCAGCTATATGTGTACTGTGTATGCCTCTCCTGTTTTTTACCTCTGCAGCCTAGCTGAACCCTTCTGGGAGCACCAGTTACCCTTCCTGTGCCAGAAGGGGTCTGCTGTCCCCAACTATTCATTCTGCCAGGGTGTGGCACTACCCCCGCCTCACGTGAGGGGCGGATGTCTCCATTCATCCTCCTATAGGAGGTGCATGCAAGAAGAAGGGACGTTTGGCACACTTCCGCCGGTTTTGAAGGGAAAAGGGCCAGCAGGGCTAGTAGTTGAAGTGCACCCTTCATACTCCAGGGCGTCGGTGTCACTGCACCTGTTGCAGTATTGGTAGCTCTGCCCCCTGCCTTTCTGTCCCTCGGTGGGGCTTTAAGTTTCTAAGCATTGTTTGATAAAGGCGAGAGCCATTTAATTGGCGTGGGCCACTGCATGGACCTATGGGCCTCAGCACGAGATAAGCAATAAATGGCTGCTCTCTTTTCAAGAAATCCTCTCGCATTACATAGCAGAGCTAACACGTTATGTTTTTGAGTGTAGGAAAGACTGTACTGTTGGGGATTTCTGTTGGGAGAACTCATTAGCCAGTATTTTAGAGCCCAAAGTACAGATGCCAGCAGATAACAGTTATCTGCAACATATAAAGTAATAGGTAATTTGCTCTCTTAATTGAATTAGGAGCAGAATTAAATTCGCCTAAAATGAATAACTTCAAATCAGAAATGTATTTCTGACATGAAAATATGGTAGTTTATTTTTGACGTACATTCGATATGTCAGCAAATGATTTTCAAAATGTCTGGCACATCACGGTAAAACACCACAGGAACCAGCATGGGCTGCAGCGTGACACACAGATCAAAGGTACAGCTGAGGCCAGAGCTCCGAGCAGGACTAAAAGCCGAGCAGCGCTGGGCCCTCACCTGCATGCCTCCCACCTCCGAGGATCTGGGGGGACATCTTCCGAGCAGCTGGAGGTGCACAGATGAAAAGCCAGCTCATAATATCCTTGCTGCCGTTGCTGAGAGCCTGCCTGCTAAAAGCCCACTTTTAGTCAGACCCCCCAGGATATAGTGGCATGGATTAGCTTTTGTAAAGATACCCCGATTTCTACAAAAGTGCCGATTTCGCGGGCACTTTTGTAAAAATCGCTGCATTTTTAAAAAAGCGACGATTTCGCGGCAAATCGCGAAATCGCGATATCCTGGAGGGTCTGACTAGTGAAGTTCAAGATTAGGCATTTGCGGCCACATGCATCATCGGACATTTTGCGATTCCTTATTTGCAAAAAATAGGGAATCGCAAATAAGCAATCGCAAAATGGGATGCATTAATTTATTCGCATAATTTTTGCGATTCGGTGAAAATCACAATTTTTACCGAATCGCAAGGATTATGCGAATTCTAAATTGCGATTTCGCAATTCCCATTGATTCCTATTGGCCAAAAGGCCCATAGGAATCAATGGGAAGGCATTGACATTTTGCGAATTTCTATTTGCGATTCGAAAAATGTTCATGCATTACATTGGTGCAGTGGGGGTTCAAATGACCCCCCCCCCTGCACCCCTGAAATGCATTTTTAAGTGCATGTTTCACACACACATGTCCTAAGGACATGTGTGTCTGTAACATTGCAGTGTTTAAAATGCAATTTTGAGCATTTTTAAACTTTTTCGCAAATTACCAGGAGGTTTAACCTCCTGGTAATTTGCACGCCCTAATTGCGAATTTGCAATTTAAAATGCAATCATGCATTGCTTTTAAGGAATCGCAAATTTGCGATTCGTGAAAAGCAATCACATTTTTGGAATTCGCTAAAAATAGCGATTTTCCAAAAAATGTTTGATGCATCCAAAAAATATATTTAGGAATCGCAAACGGACGAATTTACCGATTCCCACCGTTTGCGACCCCTAAATACCTTGATGCATGTGGGCCAAGGACCCAGATTCACAAAGGGCTTGCATTGTCCTTGCGTCATGCAAGGTGACACAAGGCACCACAAGCCCTTTAGTGGCATTCACTAAGCCACTCAAATCCTTCTTGCATGGCTCTGTGTTGCTTATTAACCACTTCGACGCTCAAGACGAGCTCAGCTCGTCATGAGTTACGGTTCTCGTACGCTCATGACGAACTGAGCTCGTCATGAACCGCGGGTTTTTAAAAAAGTCAGCGCACAGCGGTAAAAGCTGCCGCGCGCATGGTGTTAAATCCAGAGTAACACACGGTAGCGTAAATCGCCCTATGTCCCTAATATCTGAAAAGACACTTGCTAAATTGCAAAGGAACCAGAACAATGCAGCTCAACTCATATTTAGCTTAAGCAGTAGTTAACACATTGTGCTTGCCCTCAGTTCAATCCATTGGATTTTGCTTAAAGAGATAATTGAACACAAGACCATTTTCATCATCTACAAATCACTCCAGTCACTCCCCAGGTACTTAACCAAACATTTTGGTGTTCCAACCTCCAATGCAAGAGCTGCTTTCCTGAATCTACTGCCTACCCACTCGCATAGGCTCAGTGTATGGCAGATCAATCCATGTGTACTGATGTCCTCTATGAAGTGCCCTCCTCCCCCCGCAGTCTACATTTCCTGTACACTATTCATTCTTCCTTGTGGCACAGAGCATAAGCTTTAAATAATATGCAAATACATGCCAGAACGCCCCTGTAGTTCCCCAGCGCCCCTTCCTGCACCTCATTGAGTACAGCCTTAATTAAAAGTCACACCTGAGAGAGTCAGGGGAAAGAGAAGAGGGGGGTGTAAACCCTTGCTGGCTGCCCCTTGCCTTACACACATGCACATGTCCTGAGGTAGAGTGAACTCGGGTTTTGGACCGAAACTCTGTGGGGCTTTCCCCAGTGTCGTCGAGCCACAAGGATATGCTATGCTTGTTCTTTGAGTGATGCTTGGGGATTTCACAATCCTCTGACTTCAGTGATGTAATATTGATGCCAACAACGACACTCTGAAAATTGTTCCAGGGACACTGGCCTGAGTGCCTTTGAGTGACACTTACATGCTTTCTGGCCTGGGTGCCTATTTGTAGGGGTGGGCGGACATTTTTTCGTTACGCCCACGGAATGGGGGGAGATTTGACCCTTCTGCCTTCCGCAAAGAAGGCGGAGAAACGGGGCAAATCTCCGCACACTCGTGGCGGAACGGAAGTTGGCCGCCCGCCCGCAATATTAAACATTGAATAAAGCCTACAATAAGATTTAATAACAATTACCTTATCCGGGGTCATCTTCCCGGTCTATCGCGCCTTCTTCTTGAAACTGCTCATGCGCAGGAGCCTGCACATGCGCATTCCTCACCAGGAATGAGCATTCGCAGGCTCCCGCACGTGCGCAGTTTCAAGAAGAAGGCGCGATAGACCAGGAAGATGACCCCGCGATAAGGTAAGTGTTATTAAATCTTATTTTAGGCTTTAATCAATGTTTAATATTGCGGGCGGGAGGCGGGCGGGTGTCACGTAACAGAAATTTGCAGAGAGGCACGGAGATTGGTTCAATCTCTGTGCCTCTCCGCGAAAATCCCTTACACGACTTCTGCTCAGCCTTACCTATTTGTGACATTTTGATGCTTTCTGGCCTACGTGCCATTTGTGACATTTTCATGGTTTCTGGCCTGGGTGCTTATTTGTGACATTTTCATGCCTTCTGGCCTGGGTGCCTTTTGTGACATTTTCATGCGTTCTGGCCTGGGTGCTTATGTTTGACATTTCCATGTTTTCTAGCCAGGGTGCTTATTTTTGACATTTACATGCTTTCTGGCATGGGTGCTTATGTGTGTGTTTCCCATGCTTTCTATCCTGGGTGCTTATGTGTGACATTTCCACGGTTTATGGCATGGGTCCTTATGCGTGATATTCCCAAGCTTTCTGGCCTAGGTGCTTATGTAAGGCGATCATTTACTATTTACTATGCTTTGAAAATTAATACACTTAAATATGTGATAGAAATGTGTTGTGAAATGCACCATTTTGGTCTTTCTTTTTACCAAAAATCTTGGGGGGGAGAAACCCCACATACACTCTAGCAATTGTCAGGCTTGCTCGCTGCGCTCACTCACTTTACACCGTATGGGGCTGGTCTGACAACATTTTCCTGGGCTGCTTTGGGTTCTCAGTCCGACCCTGCCTCGTGTAGCAAGCTTTGATTGCTCACTATTGCCACCTTTGGAGAGACAAGTTTCTGAAAGTAATAGCTCCTATTCAATTGAACTGAGATAGGCAGTTCTGAAACAGCAATTGTAACCAACGGCATCTACCACAGATGCTACCAAATAATCAGTTATTGCTCATGACCCAAAGAAAAGGTCTCACAATATAATTCTTTAACAGAAAATACTGCGGGTCATCCTAGAAAAAGGTAGCAAAAGATGTCAGAAGATGCAGAGAAGTTTTTAGCCACAACCAGATTGCTGAGATGTCGTCGGAGGACCCACACCCTTTCACAACCACTTTGCAAAGAGGCCTACTGGCACACTATTGGTTGAGGGATGAACTCCCCTTGGCTGCTTTGGGTCGTTGGTAGCCAAGAACCCCTATTGTTGTGACAAGTAAGTCCTCCACAGTGGAATTACTGAGACTTTGTCGTTGACCCCAACCCCTTTCTCAACCATGCTGCAAAAGGGCCTCCTAGTACTCTACTGGTTGGGGGCCGAAGCCCCCTTGACTGCTGAGAGTCGTTGGGGGCCAAGAACCCCTTTTGTTGCTACAAGTAAGTCCCCCACAGTCGGATTGCTGAGGCGTCCTCAGAGGTCCCGCCCCCTTTCTCAACCACTCTGCAAAGTGGCCTCCTGGCCCACTACTGGTTGAGGGATGAAGTCCCCTTGTGGGATTTTTTGAGCAGAGAAACAACCACAGCTTTTTTTGTTCTTGCATTGTTAGGAACTTATGATGAGGCAAGTAAGGTATTGTAAAGGACGTTCTTGGCAGCAAAGCAGTAATATAGTGCACAAATAGAAGACTAAAATTCAGCAGGCACATTGAGGATGGTTCAACATCTCAACCCTTTGTGAAGAATGACACATGCATCTCAAAATGAAGACAATTTTTTCATGGTAAATAAAAAGATAGGAAACTGCGAACTTTGGCCGAAGGCTCAACGGACTTAGCAGGACACGCTTGTTTAACAACATTTTTACCTCTTGCTTTTTTTGCTGATTCTGCCCACTGACATTCACCTCTACCCTTTATGCTGTACTTTTCAACTCATCTCTTGACAAACATTTTACCTACTCTAGTTGGTTCAGCTCCTCTTATAATCCCTTTACACTTGCATTATCCCTTCTCCACCTATCATTTCTCCTCAATAACCTTACCTTCTCTCCCTGATTCTGTCACTGTTATGTCCATCTTTACAATACCCTACTGCTTTCTCTAATCTTGCTCCCAGCCCCTTAACCTCTCTTTTCTTAACTTTCTTCACAGGTTCTGCCCCTTTACATCAACCTCTCCCTTTTCTATAGCCCTTTCTTGCTATTTCTGACTGTCTTAGATCCACATCTTCCAAACATACACCACTCTGCACCACTCTTCTCCCACAGCTTTTTACTTTGTTTCAGCTGTCCTCTTACTTTACATTCATTTTCCCCTTCCACCCTCCCACTCTTTGAATTGTTTTATTTTTTTAATGCATTCTGTCCCTCCTAATAATACTCCATTTTGCATGTTATTATAGGTGTGCAAGCCATTGAAAATTCGAGCCAGAGACCTGACTTTCCTCAGCTAAAAGTCCCCTTGGACCTTTAAGCCAAAAAGAGCCAGGCTGTCGCACAAGGTGATGTGACCTTGTGGCTATAGGTGCTCATCATGCATCATGGGAAGCCAGGCTTGAATCGTGGCCTCGACTCAGCATCTTGTAAATCCAGGTAAATCTTTGGGCTGAAAAAACAATTAATGTAGTGATTGTCTGGTGTGAATCCATGTCCAAGGCCATGGTTTGTCTATGTAAAACCGCCAAAAATTACAATATGGATCTTCCCTGTCATCCATTCTCTAGTCTCATCCTCCAAGAATTAAAGATGAAGCATTAAACTTTAATATCATAAACAGATACCCATGTAGTGGCTGTATTTTAGTGAGAAATTGGAAAATTTAGGGCCAATCCCTGCTTCCCTGCTTGACCAAATTGTGTGATCCTAGGCAAATTCTCTATGTCTCCACATCCATGTTGTTTATTATCACACATCAGAGCACACTCAACTATGTGCAGTCAAGGTGTGTGCTGTACAATATATCTTGTGTCTGATGTAATAGACTATTTTTTTGTTCAATGTTTAATAAGAATTTAGCCCACGTACAAGGTACACATAAACCCTGACATGGCTCTAGGTTAGAGTCACTGGAACTATCCAATTTTACAGTAGCTGCATTTTCTGCATAAATATGGATTTGCCACATTTGCCATATAAGCCATATGATGCATAATCTGCAGCTTAAACTAAAAATTGCTTTTATCTCAAACAGAAGAAAAGTCACTAAAACTGCTGCACCACATTGCTACACAGTGAAAAGCACTCACAAAGGTTGCCTGGTCATCTTTCTGTAGCTTATTACTGTATTTGGCATTCAGACTGGTACTAATGAGATGAAACCTTTGCCCAGATAGTAATAACATGGTAGAAATGACAAAATAATAAGGTATTGCAACCATAAAATGTGCTGCATTATGCTACCTAATTTGCCTTTTCTTGCCACATAAATTAGTAAACCCAGCCTCCTAATTTGTTCCTTCCCTGCCATATATGTATATATATTTTGCATTTTTATATAGCACTAACTCAACTTGAAGGTATTGGATCGCTTTACATGAGCACCAGTTATATTATACCAGGACGTCTTCCTTTTTCTTTTTTATGCATGAGGAGATTAAGGTACACATGCATCAAACTATTTAGCGTGCGTAAAATTTGCGATTTGCTAAAAAAGGCCCTTTGCGAACGCAAAATAGGTCTTAGCAATGCATCATCCCAATTCTGAGAATATACACATGAAATAAAAGATTCGCAAATTTGTGAATTCTGAAATTAGTTGTGAGCAGGGCCTTGGGCAGCTGCCCTACTTCCCATACCTATCGCCAGCTCTGCTTCAAAAATCTGAGTTAAGAATACCAGCTGTAGAAAAGTCTATTGTGTTTCCTAGGGGTCACCCAAATATGTGTTGAACATGCTGCAGGTGGTGCAAAATGCAGGAGCCAGGGTGCTTAGAAGCATACCTAGGTACGAGTCAGCGAAAGAGGCCCTCAGACTACTTCACTGGCTGCCGGTACAGGCCAGGGTCATTTTTAAAGCACTATGCATAGCACACAAGGCCCTGCTCCCCTTAGGGCACCTATCACATCATATACACCGAAAAGAGCCCTAAGATCCGCCTCAGATTGCCTTGCCAAAACTACCAGGATAAGGTGCTCCAGAAGGGGTAGAAGATCATACTCGTACTTGGTACCAAAACTCTGGAACTCCATGCCTGAAAAACTAAGACTCCTCACAGATGAGCTTAGTTTTAGGAAAAAACTGAAGACATCGTTGTATCTGGAATGATTCAACTATGATCTCCTGCTCCTCAGCGCTGGGAAGCCATTGGGCAGCTATGCGCTATACAAAACTGTTAAACATAAACATAAACACATAAACATTTAATAGAGTATACTGTTGCACTAGCTGTAAGAATCTGGGCCACATATGAGATCACATGACAAACTGTCATGCCACTTAGGGCCTGATGTAGGAGGCCGTTTCAGGCCATTTACCGACCGGGTACGGCCGATTTCGGCCGTTACCGACCGTTAAATGGCCAATCGGTATGTAGGGGCCTAAATCCAAGGCCACATGTAGGTAAATCTACATTTACAGAATCTGTAAAATTACCGATTCGGTACAATACCGAATCGGTAATTTTACCGATTCTGTAAATTCCATATGTAGGTGGGACTCTTCTGAGTCCCAAAGGCCATATTAACGAATCGGTATTTTACCATGAAATCCAACTTCATGGTAAAATACCGATTCCGGTGTGCATGCACATGTGTGCATGCACACCTATGCCATGTGGCAGGCAGGCCTGCCCCTAGGGCTTGTATGCCTGCCACATGGCACCCAATCCTGTTTAGGGGGTGCCAGGGGGTGTCAAAGTGACACCCCCTGCACCCTTGTGAAATTCGGTATTTACCTATTCTGTAAATACCGATTCGGTAAAGCCTATTGATTTCTATGGGCTTTGAAGCCCATAGGAATCAATAGGCTTTACCTATTCGGTATTTACCGAATAGGTAAATACCGACTTTTGCCGATTCGGTAAAAGGGAACATCTGGATTCCCTACATACCCACCCCTCACATTTACCGATTCTTCATTACCGAATCGGTAAAATTCGGTAATTTTTGGTAATGAAGAATCGGTAAATGTTACTTACCTACATCTGGCCTTTAGTTTCAAATACGCCACTGTCGCCACAGTAGGGCAGGTGCAGGAATGGTTCTAAGTTCATGTTTTAAAAATGTCACCTTTAATAAGTGCTTCTACGGGCAGTGCTATGGAATGTATTAATGTGAAAGCTTCCATATGCTTAAAAATTCTTTAAAAAAATAGACTTTATCATATTTTACATGATGTTTCTTGTATAATTTACACAGCAAATGTTTTCATGGCTCGGCTCATGCATGGGCTCCAAGGCCCAAGCCAGACCATCAGCTCTGCCCTGAAAATTTGTGGGCTTGACCACCTCTAATATGTATGTATATCTTCAATTCTAATTTCTCTAAGGGCCCTATACCTGACTGTTTGAATATGTCAAACTAGGTTCTAATCCCGTCTTCGGTAGTGGGACTTGACTATAAGGCACTTAATAGTCTGGAAATTATTTAAAGTCCATGGGCCTGGAATTATAAATATATGTAAAATAAATATGCACATATTCTCTAGTGCTCATTTTTTAATTGTATTGGATCAGAGTTTGATTCGGCTATGTAATGTACACATATCCATACATTGAAACTATATGTAGTGCTTCGTTTGAAAAAATATATAAGAACCAGGGCCTAAGGTTCTCAGGAGGGCGCTTCTGCTTGCAATCCTCCACTGCTCCTGCCATTGCTGCCACATGCCAGTGACAGTGACCTGGATGTGAGGCTAATATTTTTTATATTACGCTGTAATGTTATGTTATGAAAACGTATAGAACGCATGTACACCCAAGCGTTTCTTGGCACTGTTTCAACCAGGAGAGAGAGGAGAGAGGTTTCAGGCTAATCAAAAGCTTGCTTAAATAGCCAGGCCTTCAAAAGCTTTCTGAACCTCAGGAAGTTAGGTTTCAGCCTGATCAAAGAAGAGAGAGACTTCCATAAGATAGGGGCCTGGACAGAGAAGCTCATGCCCCCTGCTTCCTGTCACTTGAACCTCAACTGGTTGGCAAGAGATTTCCAAATACTGTGTTCTTCTGAAAATAGGAAGACAGTGCCACCATGCGGTGGAGTATCATAAAAGAGTGTAGGTGTTAAAAATTAAGTGCTGCGCCGAGCATCAGAAAACACCTGCACAAATTAAGCACTGACTAAATAATAGTACTAACTTATATACTTGTAAACCGATGTTTGTATTGGGCAATAATATTTGATATTAGTTGAGGAGCTGCTATCACAAGATGACTGGGCACGTGGAGCGTCATTGTGTCCTTGGACCTGGGTGTTTGGTGGGGGATGCGGAGGAGGCAGAGCTACAGACTGTACCTGAAAGATCTCACGACACTTGCTTTATCGCACCTATTAGGCATGCGTGACGGATGATCTTGTCAGAGGTAGCTGATGCTTTTCCATCAGGATCTCCTGTCTTATTCTCCCTCCTTATTTATTTATTTTTATGGAACGTTTTACAGGATATATATGAAGTCAGTGAGCTTATTAAAAAGAACACCTTTAGAATGTAAATCAAAATGTTGAGTAATTTATTTAGATTGGTGAACTTTGTAAGTAGGATTTAGAGTGTTTCGAGGGGGTTTCCATTTGCATAAAAAGCGAGAAGGGAATTTGGCATAAGTTCAATAATAAACAAGTTGGATCCTTTCACTTCATGTAAATGATTTAAACGGTTTCTAGTAAATGAAATGCAGAACTCAGCACTGGTCCAAGACATGGGCTGGCTGATAGTATAAAAAAACACAGCCTGATAAAAAATTATTTTAAAGAAGAGAGCTCTGGGAGTGGCGATTTGTATATAAGTAGATTCCTATTGTAAAAAATGAATTTAAGAGATCCCTTTACAAAGTTTTGGAAATATAGTTTCAACTTGCTGACTAAATTTCAGAATCTTAATACTGCGAATGAGTCATTGTACATGGCATAAAATTGAATAAATAAGCGATCTTATGAAACAAAAATGTGTGGCATTCTGCCCCTGGGTGTGGTTCCTGGCACAGATGCGAAACATCCCCATCTATGTCACTGAAAGGAGAACTGAATTTCCTATTGGTGAGCTGTCACAAACATCTTGGGCTGCAGGAAGTCATCTGAGGGAGAACTGTCTTGGGTCAGAGTTTATATCATTGCAGTGGATACCTCTTAGCTGTGCTTTTACTCTGGCCAATCAGTTTAGATCGGGTGGAGATACATTATTCCCCTCAACCTAATCCCTTCAAGGCTCCCACCATGGCCACCAGTGATATTTGGGAAATGGCAAATACAACAACAACTGAACAACGTGTTGCCTTTGCAATGCAAAGGGAATATGAATGTGTCTGAACCACACATTACATTTACAATGCAAGTCATTACAATGACATGGGTTAGGTCAAGCGGCGTTGGACTTTAAAGTCCAACGCTTTCCCTACTGTTATGGTGACTTGAGTTGGATTAGTAAATGATACTATTCCAAAGTCCAGCACCCCCCTAAGGCAAGTCGTTGTAACAACTTACGTTGTAAATGGAATGCGTGGTTCAGACGCATTCGTTCTTCCACCCCCGTTGTTAAGGAACACGTGGAAAATGAATACTTGGTTTTGTCATACAACCATAATATTTCCCCTTAAAAACAGGAGCGAGAGAACGGTGGGGCAGTGGCAGACATAAACATGACCATGGATGTGCCACTGTTTTGGTGTCACTTCAGGTTTGACTTGCAGGGGAAACATCGTTCACAACGCAGGGATTACATCGCAATGCTATTACACTGCAGTTTTCATAACGCAAGTCATTACGACTTGCGCGGGATGGCACTCTAGGACAAGGAATAGTAAAATTTACTATCCAACACCTTCCATACAGTACGTAGACTGCAGTTGGAATAGTAAATTATACTACTCCTAAGTACAGCGCCCTCCAACGCAAGTCGTTGTTACGACTTGCGTTGTAAAAACCTAATATGTAATGTACCGCGATGTAAATGTATGCGTTGTAACGTCATACATCCATTTGCGGAACCCATTAAATTTGAAACTCTGGACCCTGATAAATGTCTGCAATTGTACTTGTGCTAGGGCGTGTTTCTTTTTGAGGATCCCAGGGTATCCAACCTTAAGGATTATTGTGTTCCACAGGGCAGGAAGAAGTATGGGACTTCATCCACTTAGAAGTAGGCACGCCATGCTGTCACTCACCAGAATCCTTGTTGCCCACAAATTCAGGTGAAAATCGGGTAGCAACCCACACCATGGAAGATTATGAGTCAGCTTGAACTTCTGAGACTTCATAGCAAATAATAGCAAAGCTGCTTGGGCTACCCTTACACAAAGGTATTCGAACTGGGGGCATGGGGGGCAGGTGCACATGGATCAGACCTGAACTGATCATGGGGGACCCAGGCACTGGCCAAGAGGAGAATGATGCTGAAAACTGAGTTGTTTTCAGTGAAACAAAATGGTGGCAGTGAGACACTCTATAAAGGGCCATCATAAAATCTTTTGTCACTCATGTCCTGACTGGGGTAGGTGTTACTTGGGGCAGGGGCTTCAAATAACCCTCAAAGTCTCTATCCTGCATTTCTGACAAAGGATCTGTGGATACTTTTACACTTTAGGGCGACCAGGCTGCCATAGCACGGTGGCATTCATTTATGGATTGCAGTTTTAAGAAGGATAAGTGACCATAACTGCATTGCTTAGGGTAAAAAATATGCATAAAATTGCCAACTTTATAGAACAATTTGGCAAAAATATGTTTGTCATCCTAGGTGGGAATGTTTTTTTTCACACAAAGTGGAGCATGGAATTAAACGTTTTGAAGACTACCTTTCAGATAGACAGTGGTCCCTAGTTAGAAAAAGTAGCACCAATAATAAACAGCATATGCAAATCGAAACAATGTATTTAATCCATCCATTAATATATAGTAATCCATCAGTAAAAAAAATTCTAAAACCAAGTACTAAAGTAGGCTGTGAACAAAGTGATGTGAACAGGGTGTGGGGAGCGCTCTGGCATTACTTTGACAAGAAAGTACACTGTTTGTGTCACAATTGCATTTGCTGAGACACAGCCCATAAGATATACAATAAATCAATGCAAGCTGGGTCTGTCTCTATTATCGACGGCGTTTCAATTCTTCTCCAAATAATAGGATCTTCATCAGGACAGATACAATATAGGCCTGAGTAATTGTGACATTATGGGTTTACAAGAGGTGAGCAATCATCAAAATCCTAATGAGGATCTGGAGGTATCAAGATTTTGTCACCTCTGACTAGGGAATCTCTGTTCCATGTCAGGCATTAAATGTAAGGTGGTCATTCAGGAGATAAGTGAGGGCTCCTGCTGGGATCTGGTACTGCTGAGGATCACGATAATTCCATCAGCGCTCAATCTCTTGCCAAAGGCAGCTCACGCGAATCAAAGGAGCGCGGTGTCGCAGTCCTCTACCGAGCTATCCCGGTATAGAGGTGCTGACACAGCTATCCTTGGAATCATATTAATAATTAACCCAGATCCATTGGATACCTAGGGTCTCCCTTGTTTCTTTGAAATATAATATTAATCATAGGCAGGGCAATAAATGCAATCTGCTGCTTACCAACAGTCACTGTCGAAGAGGATGTAATTCTGTAAAATTTAAAGTACTTGATTTTGTTCAACTCTTGACAAAGAAGAAATGATAATACTGATACTTAGACATGACATCAATGTTGTGTTAATATTTTAGAATGTTCTCTGTTGAAGGTGTGCTCAATTTCCATTACATTGAATTTATAAACATTGTTGAGAAGGTTTATTAGCGCTGCAAAGTTCATGAAACAAACTTAGCCAATTTGTTCTCCCTTGGCACTGTAGAACATTTGTTTGTGGCAAAGTAGCATTGAATATGATGCTCAGGAAAGCGCACACTTGCATATTAATTGTTTGAATTCCTGTTACTTTACAAAGTCATATACAGTGCATTTTTTCAAAATTGCCTTTTCTCTTAGGACTTCACTGCTATAAATTACAGGGTCCAAAATATCAAGGTTGCCTACTCTTGATTCCACCTTTTCATTTTACCACCCTACACTTCCATGTGCATGGTTGTAGTAGGGCCTCTGTGGGAATTGTTAATTCTGTGTTTGAAGTATTGCGAGGTGCTCCGTACTTTTTGGTATGATGCTGTTCATATGCAAACTTTTGTTGTGAAGCGGCATGAGGAGGATGTTATATCACTCTTTAGTTTGAAAATATAATCTCAGTGTTACTGTCATTGAGAGGGATTTAGGGGCTCATTACGATGGCGTTACGATCGCCACCGCCGTGCCAGCTGTGGTGATTGTTACACCATCGAAAGGAGAATTACCCACCGCCATATAAAGATGGCGGTGCATATTGCGGCGGAAACAAAGTCTGTCTGCCGCATTTCCGCTAGTGGCAATCATTCCGAATGCCTGCTGGGCGGAGCTGGGCCACTAATATGGTGGCGGTGCCTAGCAGGCACTGTCCGCCATATTAGGATGAGGGTGATGTATATGCCTTTCCATGGCGACGATGCCGCAATGGAAAAGCTGGTGGGGATTGGCTTTGGGGGCCTGTTGCGGGACCCCTCTGAGGGGTGAGGGGTGCATTGAGTGGGTACACAGGGTACCCCCTGCTGTTCCCTGCACCAAGTGGCAGGCACCGCGTGGTGCCTGCCACGTGGTGCGGGGAAATGCTGTGCATGCACTTTTACCATTGCAGCCACCAGCACCATCTGCAATGGTAAAAGGCCTGGATGCGCCCGCTAGTATGGCGGGCGCATCCTAATTGGGCTGGGGGGACCGCCGCACGTCTGGCTGGCAGTCCCATCACTGTTATGATTGCGGGCGGACTGAATTCCGCCCGCCATCATAATGAGCCCCATAGCTCCATTTTGGACATGGCCAAACTGATTAGTTTAAGGTTGTTTTGTCCAATTTGGCACGAGCCAAAGCCTGCACACTTGGTTGCCTTTTGAAATTATATGAGCGAGATGGTTTTGTATTGGACCACTCTATGGGTATGGTGAGACACCCCAGCCTGGCTGGGGTAGATCCACCTGCCATCCTTGCAGGAATGACTCCCGCCATATTATTATGGCTGGGGGGTCCGCGGCGGACGGAAAGACCGTCCGGCGCATTTCCGCCCTGGTCGCCTTGCCACCGGGGTGGAAAAGGCTGCAATATGGTGGCAGTGTCTGTTTGACACCGCCAGCCATATTACAATGTGTGATGGTGGTATTCCATGGCGGCATCGCGCCACGGAAAGGCATGCAGAGTCCACCTGCAGGGGCCCGTTGCGGGCCCCCTGGAACTCCAGGGGGATGGGGGGTGCACATGGGGGTTACCTATGGTACCCCCCTGCATTTCAAAGAACAACGTGGCTGGCACTGCGCGTGCCTGTCACGTTGTGCTTTGAAATGCACAACATGTATTCTTAGCATTGCGGCAAAATGGGAGTGCAGATCTCTCCTCGGTACGAATTCCATTGACCCCATATCCTTCCTCATTTCTTGGGCCTACCATGGGAGACATATACAATTTTTTCTTTGAACATGCACCAGTCCATGTTTTCTTTTCAAGTTGAGACTAAAGGTGCCCTTTGAGACCCCCACAATTGAGCAATGTCCCTTTTTGCGATCATGTTGCCGAGGGTGGCCCACTGAGTCTGAGCAACACCGCAATCATTCGGTTCCCAGATGTTCAACAAACAGCATCTGGCCTCAGGCAATAACTCCACACCCGTCACCTCTCCCATCACAGCATGCACTCGGTTCCAGAAAACCACGACCTCCGGACATTCCCATATAATGTGAAGGAAGGTAGCAAGCATACCACAACCACGCCTACACAGCCCATCCGCATAATAACCCATACACATCAGTTGTGGACCCGTGACATAGACACGGTGCAAAATCTTTAATTGCACCAGCCGGAGACGCGCCAGAATCGCGACCTCTTTGGGGGAGGATATAGCAGCCTGCCAGTCTTCATCGTCCAACTCCAGTCTATCGTCGTTTCAAGCCTCACGAAGCTGTACAAGGAGGTCCGAGCGGTCGTTAATGAGTTTTTTGTAGATGAGAGATATGGTGCTATCGGGGACGTACCCGTCAAGCAACTTATCTTCCAAGGGAGAGGACTCCGGAATGGCAGACCCGGGCGGGAAGACCGATTCAAGCGCGTGGCAGACCTGGATATATCGGAAGTATTCCCTATCACTCAATTTGTATTCATGTTTTAATTCGTCGAAAGTCTTGACTCTGTCCTTGACCCAGAGGTCACCGACCTTACTGATGCCAATAAGGTCCCATCTATCGAACCCCTTCGTCGTCCATAGACTGCCCAGTCTCTCCGCAGCATACAAGGGGGTTGCTCTAGTTAGCCTGTCCGTCCACCCCGTGGCTGTAGTCGCACTACCCCATACTCGTACCGCCACCCCGGTGGGGCCCGTCAGATTCTTCCTGGCAGCTCTGGAGTAGAGCGCCCTATTATAGTCGCCCCCGGGTAGCTGCCACCTATCCATCTCGAATGCGGGATTCGGAACAGGACCATACATAGCATGATTGACCGCACTCAGTTGGGATGCCCAGTAGTAGTGTTTGATATCAGGCAGCGCTATACCACCATCGTACCAGGGCAGAGTCAATTTTGCCAATGCTATGCGGGCCGCCCGCCCCATACCAGCTTCCTCTGGAGGCTCTCTATCTCGCGGAAATAACTGGTAGGCACCAGGTCAAGTGTATTTTGGATGGCATACAGGAATCGAAGGAGAGACATCATCTTAAAGAGGGCCGCTCTACCCAAGGGGGACAACGGCAAGCCACGCCACACCGCGACATCCGATCTAAGCTGGGCAAGCGGAGGAAGCAAATTCCTCTCATAGCGTTCTGTGGGGTCCAACGTTATGTAAATCCCCAAGTACTTAAAGCCGACACACGAGACCAGTATCGTGCAGATGCGGGGCAGAGAGGGCAACTCTCCTGTAAGAGAGTAGATACAGGACTTGGCCCAATCGATGACCAAGCCAGAATTTTTCCCGAAGGAACTCAAAACGGCGAACAAGACTCCCAATGACTTACGAGGAGAGGTGAGGTACAGCAAAATATCGTCCGCGTACAACGATATACGATCCTCGAAGTCAGGGGACCATCGAATGCCCTTGAGCGAGGGTTCCCACCGGAGCCACACGGCAAGGGGTTCAAGTGCAAGCGCAAAGAGTAGCGGCGACAAAGGACATCCCTGCCGCATGCCGCGTCCGAGAACAAAGGGTTCCGAGGCCCTGCCGTCGACCACCACCTGGGCCAGCGATTGCTCATATAGAAGCCTGACCCACCCGATGAACTTAGAGCCAAAGTCCAATTTGGCAAGGGCTGCCCACAAATATGGCCATTCCACCCTGTCGAAGGCCATCGAGGCGTCAAGTGAAACCAAGATGGCGGCTCACTAAGAGACCCCGCCCTTGCTAAGACGCCATGAAGACGATGAAGATTAAGCGCGGTGTTTCGATGGGGGATGAATCCAGATTGGTCCGGGTGTATCAAGTCGCTAACCACCATTATCAGCCGATTCGCCAAAAGCTTTGCCAAGATCTTAGGCTCCACATTCAAAAGCGAAATCGGCCGGTACGATGAACATTGTTCGCGGGGCTTTTCATCTTTATAGATGACCACAATGGACGCCAGTCTCTGATCCCGGGGAAGGGATCCGAGATCTCGCGTTGCCGAAAACATCCGACGAAGATGCGGCGCCATTTTGTCAGGGCACAGCTTATACAGCTCAACCGGGATGCCATTCGGGCCTGAGGCCTTCCCCGAGCGAAGGGAGCGGATAGCGAGCGCTATTTCATCGGCGGAAAAGTCCGCCTCCATAAGCTCCTTGTCCGAGTCCGACAGGCTAGGCAACGCAATATCCCGAAGCAGCAAGTGCGAGTCCTCCTCTGGCCTATCCGAGACCGGCGCGTAAACCTTCTGAAAGAGCTGGGCAAATACCTCAACTATCTCAACCGGGTCCACCACTCGCGTTCCATCCACCTTTTCAACAACAGGCACCACCCGATTCAATATATCCCTTTTGTCCAACCAAGCAATCAACTTTCCCGCTTTATCACCAACATCATACAAACGCCCCTGCTGCTCACGATTCATTGCCTTGGCCGCATCAGTCACCAAAGCTCTGTAGTCAGACTGTTTAAGGGCCAAAGAATGTATATCCTCGGGTGTAGCCCCAGACTCCATCCTCTCCTCCAATGCAGTAATGTCATTTTCCGGACCAACCACTTCCGCGTTCTTACGCTTCCTCTCACTAGCAATCAGGGACAGAGTTTGACCACGAATCACAGTCTTTTAAGCCTCCCACAAGGAGATGGGGGAGGACACCGATCCCTCATTCTCGGCGAAGTAATAATCCATGCACTTAACAATTTTGGCTCTTATTTTAGGGTTACGAAGGTGCCAGGGGTTAATCGGAGCAACCCGACCCCCGGTTTCCTACTGTACGTCAATAGTGAGCCAGAGTGGAGAGTGGTCCGAGATCCCCCTAGCTAAATGCCTAATTTCCCTTACAGAGACCATCTGCACCGCCGGTATAAGGATATAATCAAGCCTCGAGAGACTCCCATGAGCTCCCGAGTAAAAGGTATATTGTAGCTGTCCGGAGTGCAGTTGCCTCCAACAATCCGCTAGACCCAACATTTCCAAAAAGTTGCCCAGCCATAGTTGCGATGTCGGGAGAAGTCTGGGGGGCTACGATCTTCATCACCGCTGACAACCGAATTAAAATCACCACCCACAACCACCATGCCCTCAGGGAACCCCAGAACCACCCTACCCAAATCAGAAAATGTAGTGGACTGTAGGCCGGGCGGGACATACACAGATAAAATGGAGATCGTCTTCCCCTCCCAGCGGCCCGTAATGGCCGCATATCGGCCTCTATCATCCAGCACAGTGTCATCTATCTCCAGAGGGAGGGAGTACCTAACCAGGACGCCCGCCCCCCTCGACCCAGTGGTGAATCCAGAATGAGCGCCAGGCGGTAGCCCCGTCTGTTCAGTGCATGGCACGTGTTCCCTATTAGATGCGTCTCCTGGAGTAAAACAATATCTGCGGAGCAGCGCTTCAAATATTGCAAAACTATCCCCCGCTTTATCCTATCGCCCAGACCATTGACGTTCCAGCTGAGTACCCTCAGCCCCCTACCCCCCATCCCAGAAATAAGAACAACGCCCCCCCGCCAAGAAGCAGGCACAAGAGATAAGATATGCAACAAAGCGCAGCCTCGAAACAAACAAGAAAGTAAAGACCCCCCACCACCCCCAAGAAAATCCCCAAAACACCCCCCCCACCCTGCACCCCTGCAGTAGACCAAAAAGCCACCCCAACTTGCAGTGTGCCTGTCGCCCCATTGAACTAACCTACAAGAAGAGAGAAAAAAAAAACCCCAGAGGAGGAAGAGTCCCGATCCCCCCCACCCCTGGGTATTCACATTATATATACATAACAGTCATAGAGCCAATGCCATAAGTCCATAGAGTTGGCTCGCCGGCGCAGACTCACTGCTCCCGTTCCTCCAGGCCACGTTCAGCGCCCCTCGATCTTTCGGGGCTGGTACGATGTGTCGGCAGAGTGTCAAGCCAGTCACTGACTACCTAGGGGCGGTCAAAAAAGAGCACACGTTCCGCATATTCAATCCTCAGGCGGGCCGGGAAAAGCATGGCGTACTTCAGTCCCATGTCTCTGAGGCGCCGTTTCACCCCCGTGAAGCCCATGCGTTGTTTCTGCACCGCCTGTGTAAAGTCAGGATAAAAACTGATCGACGCGTTTTCAAATTTAGTGGGACCATTGGTGCGTGATGCCTGAAGAATAGCGGTGTCTGTCCCGATAATTAAAAATCCTGGCTAGGATAGGCCTCGAAGCGGCCCCCAGTTTGGGCTTCCCGCCGGGGACTCTGTGAGCACGCTCCACCATGAAAAAGTTACTGAGGCCCTTTGGTGCCAAGTGCTTTAGAACAAGGTCCTCCACCAGAAGGTCTGTGGATAAGTCTATGGAGTTCTCCGGAACACTAACAATGCGAACGTTGTTGCGCCTGGCCCGATGTAACGACCGGATTCTCGAACCAGATGGGATCAGCTCCTGAGAGCCCCAACAACCCAGTCGGAACGTAATCACCTCCCTCCTTAGAACGTATTTACAATAGGTATATGTATATGTATGTACATCTTGTACCTAAGGATGGGGAAAATAGCAATACACATGCATAGGTTTTCTACAATGTCCCATTCATACCAGCTAGTCTCACGGCCACTTAGACCCAGACTAATCTACCCTGGGGCAGTTCTAATTATGTACCATTACACACTGATCACCATCAGTGCTCACTCGACACGCAATCCGGCGTGCCATACACACTGAGCTGCAGCCCCAGTGCTCTCTCTCTCTATCTGGTCCACAATCCGGCGGACCTACACACTGGTTTCCCTCCCAGTGCTCGCTTACTTACAACCCGATCCACAATCCAGCGGATCTATAAACCAGTCTCCCACCTGGTGTTCTCATTAACGCCGCTTACCAACGACGATCACTCTCCTATGAATACCTTTGGAAGGAATCTCTCATTGGCTACTCGGGATGATACTACAATAACATGAATTGGCACAGCTTGCCAAATTGAATTATGTACCTTCTGCTCTCAGCATCAAATGGTCCCTCTCTCCCTCATTATTCAGTCACCTCTTACCTGACCGGGATTTACATCCGTTCATGAAAACGATGTCTGACTAGAAGACCAGGTTACCCTGATTGAACAAGAATACAAGGCACATGTTGGTTCACTAAGAACTGGGGTATTTTATTACAATGATTATAAACACAGCACTATACTATAACATATATCCTGCAAAGAAAAGTGAAAGGTTAGAATGTGCACATGATAGGACAGAGGTCACCTTGTGAGCACAAAGTCGGGGTTCAACAGTCATCTAGGTTCCCTTCTCGTCTGTGGCTTGGCTCGTCTCGGAATCACACCTCAGCAGTCATGAGTACACGTCTGCACCGCTATGCTCTGTCGTCTCTACTTTCCTCCAAGTCACTGGAACCTTCCTCTTTATTAGCTGCTGTCTCTCTCTGTCTCCACTCGCTCTGCGCTACTTCTCTTTCTCCTTCAATCTTTCTCAGAGAGTATCAGCTTCATGATCTTTCTCGGACTTCAAGATGGCGACTGTCTGCCCGGAAATAATTAATGGCATTGATGCTAACGGCTAGCTGCCGCCTACAGACTGACTGACTCACTGCCTAACACTTTCGCTAATATGGAAGCTTGTCCTTTCATGGAAAGTTACGGCCAGTAACCTGCCGCCCACCAAATTCTTGTACCTCCCCGTACCAAGGACACGTTCCCAGCCGGCCGGCCTGATGTTGTGTCTTCAGAGTGGAGAAAAATACAGTCTTTCGATAAGGGCCAGCCTGAGCCGGTTCTCTCCAAGCGAACAACACTTCGAAACTAAAACATTACACTTGGCCTAGAAGCATCTCAAGCTGCTGGGGCAGAAAGCAAGATGGAGTCTCTCCCGTTTGAGGCCTACAAGGCCCGAAATAAGCATAACTCCATAGAAGGTATACTAACACTCTTGAAAAAGGACGGATTATCACTAATACTAATGAATCTATCCCCTAGCTTAAGTTTATAAGCCCTGATCTAAGGAAAAGGGTACGAAAATGCATTACTGTGTCTTATGAATAGGCCCTGTTTATAGTTCTAATCCCTGCACTAGAAGAGTAATAGGCTGGAGTCACCTTCAATCATTCTCCCTCAAAGGAGGGCCGAAAAAGTCGGTCAGAACACCCGGCTCTCGAAATCATCCAGCCGACGGGCAAACAAGTCGTTAGACGTTCGGAGATTGCGGACTTCGGTCTGAAGATCCGAGACATCCGTAGTAAGGCTTGCGGTCTTGATGTCCAGGGACTTGACCCGCTCATTGGTTTTCCCCATGTCCGTCCTGATAAGATTGACTTCGATCGCCACCGTGTCTATCTTAGCAGCCAGCGTTTTGTACTGCTGGCCCATAGGTGTCTGGACACTTGCGATGGCGCCCATAACGTCCTTCAGTGTAAGCTCCTCAGTTGCAGGAGAGCCATCACCAGTCTCTCAAAGACTTTACTCACACTGCCAGGGGATCCTTTCGGGCGGGTGTAGCGATCTATAGTGTGGGATTGGACAACCCCCCTCGGTGTGCGCCTCTGGTTGCACGCTTCTCGGTATCCGTCTTGCCCGCCATAATGAGCGATGAGCTCTGACGGAACCTTTGGGATCTGATCAGAATGGCTCCCTCCGCAGCAAACTTGTAGAGGCGAAGGGAGGAGGGCAAAAAACAAGCGTAGAGCTGGCAGCAAGGATCAGATCAGGCGTGTCGACCGGCAGCAAGTCGCCGTCAACAATGACCAAAAGCGAAACCGAAAGTACCACAGGGGCAGTGGACGTGTCTCACAGGCCGTTGTTGTTCAATTGCCGCCTGGGTACCTCGGGGACTCAAGTCCGTGGATGGTCTTCGGTGTAGGCCGCAAGTTTCAAAGTTCTGTAAGTCCGGTTCCCGGCGGCCAAATCGAA
Organism: Lissotriton vulgaris; assembly: GCF_964263255.1. Lineage (NCBI taxonomy): Eukaryota > Metazoa > Chordata > Amphibia > Caudata > Salamandridae > Lissotriton > Lissotriton vulgaris. The sequence continues at coordinate 88,875 of NW_028251486.1, read as the reverse complement.
TTTTGAAAAAGGATGTCGTATCAGCAGGGCATCCACTAAAAGTACCTGTCGTCCAAATCAGGATACGTTGCAGGATAGATGCGGGAGGCGGAAAGGGACTCGGGAGCCCTGTGCTCACGCGTCCATCTTGGATGCGTGCGAAGCTCCTCCCCCCTTCTGTAGACATTTAAGGATGGAGTATTGAAGTAAGTGTCATGATGTAAGAAGCTAATCACTGCCACTTGTTACGCTGGGTATTCAGCGTTATGTCATATTTCAATAGGGAGCAATCATAGTAAAAATACATGGCCATGATAGTGTTGCAGAAAATTCCGTCCCATGTTTAAGTTGAGTCGGAAAAGTATTTCTTCAAAACAATATTGGTCTGTGAGTCACAGAGAAGACAGTCCAGTAGATCACCATGCACCAGTAATAAAGTAAGCGCCCCAATACAAGCGAGGATGTAAATATATACCCTATTACAGACGTATCTACTTTCAATTACATGATTAAAGGACTGTTGTGCCTAAATATAAAATAATGAATGCCTGCATACAGCTATAGCTACTTACCTTCATTACTTCCTGCCGCTTCCCGTTGTGTTGAAAGGCTCGCTGGCTCGACCCTGGCAGTACCAGGATGTTAATCGGGACCGCACTGCACTGGGTTGGCGTGCTAGTTGTTCTTTTCAGGAGGTATAAATCGCGCTATGGGGCAACCGCACAGCCTGTAAGTTTGAGGGCTGTTGCTCATTGTTCTGTTGTGTTTGGCATTAACAGCAGCTTATTTGTATTTATGTGATGAGAATCACGCACTCTTATATCGTTTTTAAAATCTTGGGGCACTTTTGCAATTTTTTACTTTTCTCTTGACCCTGCATATGGCTATTGCTACTTAACTTAATTACTTCCTGCCGCTTCCCGGTGTGTTGAAAGGCTAGCTGGCTCGACCCTGGCGGTACCCGGATGTTAATCGGACCGCACTGCACCTGGGTTGGCGTGCTAGTTGTTCTTTTCAGGAGCTATAAATCGCGCTTTGGGGCAACCGTGCAGCGGGCGCGCCAGTGGCGCTCCAAATGCGCGCCAAAGGCTAGCCCGTCCGCGCCCGAGACGTGCCTGGTGCCAGGACCCCTAGCTGTGGTAAGGTAGTGACATACAGTAAACAGCAACTATTGGATTTTAACAGTTGTGATTGCAAGGCTTCTGCTATCTGGCCCTTAGAAACGTCCGTCTGCAGCAGATGTGCATATGCATTCACTCCCGATCTTGTTGATCGAGCCAACTTACCGCCTCAAGTCTATATTCAAGGGACCGCTGCGGCGGGAGAAATGTCCGCTGCAGGTAAGAGCTCTGATATTGAAGCTACTTCATGTAACACTCTAGCCCCGGGTACATACGGAAAACATATGAAAGCTACATGTCAGCAAATTCAGTGTGTGCTGATAAATATACGGTCTCTGGGGAAGCACAAATATGAAATTGAGGACCTGATTCAGAATACTATGCCCGATATCCTATTTTTAACCAAGACCTGGACTGACCATGCTTCAGGCCCGGACTGGAACATTGCTTTACCACAGGGCTATGTTCCAGGATAGAGAGGATATGAAAGGGGAGAGGTATGAAATTATATATCGCGACCTGTTCAATTTGCATATGGAAGCTGTATCTGACCTACCTGCAGAAGCATTTTGTTTCTCTATAAAGGCTTATAACTTTTGGAAGCTCCAGGGTCTTCTAATTTATCTCCCACCTGGACCCAGAGCGGCCTTCTCCCAAGCCCTGATGACTCTCATGGAATCTTGTATGGATTCGGATTCTATGTTAATTCTCGGGGATTTTAACTATCATCTCAAATTAAATAATAATACCCAGGCCATAATTGGCTCGAGAATGGACTATTCTAACGTCCTTTATCTCGGCTTGCCGGAGTATCTTTTGCAACGGCTGCAGGTGGTCCAGAATTCGGCAGCACGGGCCATTTTTGGCCTGCCCGGCCGAGCTAGAACTTCGGGCCTCCTGCAGTCACTTCATTGGCTGCCCATCCGGAAGCAAATAGTTTTTAAGGCCTTGACCTTGGCCCATAAGGCTCTTCACGCTTCTGGAGCAAAATATCTCCAAAAGAGGCTAGCTTTCTATCGCCCTGCCCGTTCCCTGAGATCTCAGTCTCTGTTTCTCGTCGTGGTCCCCTGTGTAAAAAGGGCACGTACTGGGGGCCGGTCTTTCAGGTTGCTGACACCACAGCTTTGGAATACTTTGCCAGTGGCATTGCGTAGTACCTCCAACTTGCTGGCTTTCAGGAAGAACCTAAAAACCTGGCTTTTTACTCTTTAGATATGAGTCTTGGCTTTCTGCTTTTTGGTCTTTTATTTCCTGCTATTTTCTTTGTTATGTTTTCTTGGTACACGTCTGCAATAAAGCGCCGGGACACTCTTTGGAGTAGCCGTGCGCTATAAAAGACAAATGTAACATAACATAACATTACATAACATAACATACTTGCAGATTAGTGGACAATATGGCAGCCTTTGGTTTTAATCAAATGGTTATGGAACTCACCCATCAGGCGGGCCATACATTGGATGGTATTTTTTTATAACAATGATGACATTACTGTAAGCAATGTGACTGTGCTTCCGTGGTCAGATCATAGAGCAGTGCATTTCAAGTTTAGAACGTCTCTGCATGGGCGCTACACACAGAATACGGCATCGAAAATAAAGGTCAGATGTTGGAATAAGGTCCTATAAAATGATTTAGAAACTGCACTGGATCAGCCTCCGAGTGGGGAAGGTCTGACCAATGATATGGCGGTTACAGTCTTTAATCAATGGCTTCTGGCAGCAGCAGACACTGTGGCCCCTGAGAAGGTGGTGGATGTTAAGAGGCTTAGGTCTCGGCACCATGGTATAACTCAGAGCTGAAGGGTCTGAAGGCTAGTTGGAGGAGAGCTGAACGAGCTTTGAGGCAAAATTATAACAAGGAGAGTAAGACGATATACAATCAGGTCCTTACTCAGTATAAAGAGGCCATTGTTAGGGCAAAGCAGCTCTTTTATACGCAGAGGATTGAGACTGCTAGTAACTCTGCCAAAGAGCTGTTTAGGGCGATTACCTTCCTATCCAAACCCCAGCAAGAGGAGAGTTTTCGGCCAGATCAAGAGATATGTAATAATTTGGCTAAACATTTCCAAAATAAAGTCCATCTTATCTATGACGACCTTCAGAAGAGTCGCATAGACATGAAGGAGGTACCACATAATGAGGCAGAGCCAGTTTACGCTAACTTAGCTAGTTTTCCGCCAGCCACCAATGAGGTGATACTGAACATACTAGGATTGATAAAATCAGGCTCTCCTATTGATCTGTGCCCCCCTAGAATCATGCATTTAGGTGCTACTAAAATCGTTAGCCAACTAACTAGCCCTTATCAATCAGGTGCTTGGGTCAGGGAATTATCCAACTGCCTGGAAGAAAGCGATAATTAGACCCATTCTGAAGAAATCCACTTTGGATCCTTTGGAACTTAAGAATTATCGTCCTATTGCAGGTCTCCCTATGGCAGCCAAAGTGCTGGAGAAAATACTAAATAATACCCTAACAGAGTACCTAGATGCTAACAATCAACTGGACCCGACCCAGCATGGCTTTAGAAGACACTATTCCAAAGAAACTGCTCTTACGGTAGCAACTGAGGAGATTCGAAAGTCTGTCGACAGTGGAGGCAAGGCGATTCTCATCTTGTTAGACCTGTCTGCAGCTTTCGACACTGTAAATCACTCGGTGCTAGTTCAGCGGTTACAGGATATTGGTATTGGAGGTTCAGCTCTGGCTCTCCTGGCATCATTTTTGGAAGGGAGAGAACAAAAACTGTATTGGGAGGGAATGAAATCAGAGGGTTTCAGTCTCCCCTGTGGCGTTCCACAGGGCTCAGCGCTCTCACCAACGCTTTTTGACATCCATGTCACCCCCTTGGCGAGACTTGTTAGGAGGCATGGCTTGGCGATGGTGTTCTATGCGGATGATTCGCAGCTAATCATGAGGATACTGCTGCCAGGTTCCATTGTTGCCTTCTGTAGATCCTGACCAGGATGAACCAGGGCTACCTAAAGATCAATACAGATAAGACAGAAGTCATGGATTTTGGGTCAGGACAATCCCTGTGGAATGCTGCGTGGTGGCCAACAAGTGCAGGTGAATGCCCCAAGCCGGTGTCGAAGTTAGAAATCTAGGGATAATCTTTGACACTCAGCTCAATTTTTCAGCACAGGTAAACAGCCGTACCTCGTCCTGCTTTTTTTATGATAAAAAAATTGAGAATAATCTACCCTTTCATTGGCTAGGCTTTGAAAAAGACAGTGGTAGTTGGTCTTCTGTTAACTAAATTAGACTATTGTAACACGTTGCTTCTGGGGATTGACAAAGCCCAGAGTAACAAATGACAGTCCTTGCAAAATGCAGCTGCCAGGCTGCTGCTAATGATCCCCAAGGGCAGTTCTACCCTCAAAGGGTATTAGAGCCCTTCATTGGCTCCCTATACAGCAAAGGGTGGAGTTTAAGGCCCTATGCACAGTCCATAAAATGCTCTATGGGGAGGGCCAAGGATATGCAGAGACTATTCAGGCCCTATATTCCAGCTAGGACATTAGGATCCAGTAAGGCTTGCTTTATGCAAGTAGACAAAATTAAGAGAGCCAGATGGGGTGGTAAAACATTTTCCCATCGTGCAGCTAAGCTGTGGAATAAGCTGCTGATGAAGCCTATAAACTAAAATTCTTTATACATGATGTCATAATCCACTATCACACTTACCAATCAATACCAGGCCCATAAACATAGAGAGTGAGGTGAATGAATCATATGTTATTTATGACTTTATGCAATAAACTATCTACAATAAACAAGACCAGCTTGTCATTTTGAAAAGTTTATTTTTAAAATTCATAATTGAAAAATCTTTATTAACTCTCTTTATTAAAATCAAGCATTTAGTTTTATTAATTCAAATCACATAATCATTGGCACAATGTAAGCTGTCAAGTTAGAAATAATCAAAATGATGAATTTAAGAAATCATAACTTTTTCTCTAAGTTAATTTTCTAACCTGTAAGAGAAACAAATAATAAACAGTAGAATGCTTACTCTCCCAAGGCAATCCGACAGCGCTTCGCCCCTCTGGAAAAGACAGTCCCAAACCCCTCAAGAGAGCCAATTTTATATCATTTTTCGCTCTCAAAACTAACTAAATGTTATTATTTTAGAAAAGTTCAGCACTGTGATTGGTTTATGGCTGTCAGGCCACCTCAGCTACCAGTCCAGAGAATATGCGCGTCACCGTGCCATTGTCCATAAGTGTGACATCAGCTTCCGAGGCTTTGCAACAAAAAGTTGCCAATCTACTTCCACCTAAGCTCGGCAGATTCACGCTTGTCACTTCTTCGGCCTTGAATAAGAACATTCAGAGCAGTCCATGAAAATATTCTCCATTGTAAGAGTCTCTTTTTTATAAAAAGTCAGAGCCACGAGAAGTAAGTTCAATAACCTCTTCCATTGAAAGTTTTTTTCTTTCAACGTGCAGCTTGGCTCAGCTTCTGCTCAGTTCAGGCCAACCAACTTTTCTCCAAAGCAAAGACTAGGCCTCAGCTCACTCTTGAGCTATTATTTAAACAAACACAAAAAGAGTGATTAATTCAAGTAAAGCAAACCCTTCTGTACCACCCAGTCCCTTATTAATTATTAATTAACCCACTAATAAAAAACATTTAGCAAAAGCAAACATTTAAAGCAGCACATAAAATAACCACCATTCTTCATGTAGTCCAGCTTTATGTTTCTGAAAGAATAAAAAGATAATTAAATGATACACAGACAGACAAACACAACATAAGACTTACATGTAAGCACATAAAATAAGCACATGCCATAAATGATCAGCTGCATATTATTGGTGACAAAGACAATAGGACAGACATAACAAACAGGACAATATTAATAATGTGTTACAAAAACAGACTTGCAAATGCAACAAGAGCACATGTAATTAGTTTCCCGCGTGTTCATGTGTGGTGCAAACTTAATCTAGGTTGGATTAATAAAACAAATCATGCAAACACTCATTAATATATTATTTCAGGTTATGAGAGTGTGACATCACGAGCCAGAATAAAATATTTTCTAAAGCTCGCTCTATCAACTCCCTCATCTGGTGATTTCAAAATCACCAAACAACACCCAAAAATTTTAATTACAAATTTTATCTATTGAACATGTTTCAGGCTTACTCTGCATTAGTATTTAAGCTCTAATTTCATCTATCTCATAATTAGTATTGAGTCTTACATCTTACTAATTCTGTATCCTTTACCCTTTCTTTATTCAACTAAGTTGAATCCTTTCCATCTTTGAATCCCCAACCCCCAATGAATTTATATTAAAAAAAACTAAGTTTTAAATTGCATAACTACATTTTGAATTGCACCAACAAAACAAATATCAATCTGAGTAGTATAAAACAAAACAAAAAACAAAAAAAGTAAATTTTTGAAAATTTTTGAAAAATTAGTTTATACCCCCCTCTTTTTTTTCAAATTCTAAAACATGTTTTCTTCGACCTTGCGTCTTACATAAAAGTGTTTCCAGCTAACACAATTTCTTCGACCTTGTGTCACCCTAACATAATTTCTTCAGCCTTATGCCAAAAATTAACCTCAACTTAAAGAAAACTAAACCTAGTCATTGTCACCATTTTGACTGCTACTGCACTCCTCAACTATTGGAGTGATAGTTATGTAGGCCCATTCAGGAGACTTGTATTTTACATTTGGTCTCAATGTTCTTTTGCTCTTCCTGGTAATCATTTCAATCTTCTCTTCAGTTTGCTCTTTTTTGTCTGAATCACTCTTCTGACTTGACACTTCAATTTTGAATTTTAAATCTTTAGGCCAGACATCACCTTTTCTCAAGAGTTTCTTCTTAGACTTGCTTTCTTTACATTCAGCTTTCCAAGCCCTTTTTCCGAATTTTCTTATCTCAGACTCTTCACTTCCATCTGTAACATTTTCTGAGACTTTAAAACTGTACCAAGGAACTTCTTTACTCGGCAGCTTTGCTCCATTAGAAACATCATCCTTACAGCTGGTACTTGGTAATTCTTCCTCTTCTTCAGGGATCACCTTCAGCTTCCCAGTTTCAGGATTCTTGTTCCCGCATTCAGAGCTACTCTTCTGCTTTTCAATACTCTCCTGGACTAGATTATCTTCTTGCTCAGAATTTTCTGCTTCTGAATCTTCTCTTTCTGCTTGAGATTCTTGATCTAGCAGATTTTCTTCATTTTCTGAATCTAGAATCACAATCTCTAGATCTTCTTCATTCAATGTTTCATTCACTTTAACATCATCATCCAGATGTCGACCACCTAGTCGATCTTCAAGATCTGGATTTTTGACATCATCATCCAGATGTCGACCACCCTGTCGGTCTTCAAGATCTGGATCTTCTTCAGAAATTTCTTTTTCAGAGTCTGAATCAGTTGTAGTCTCTTCACTAACTTCATCAGTGTTATCAGGTGCAGGTGCACAAATGGTATGACTGGTATTCATCCATCTAGTATCTGTTGTGACTATGTTCACCTGTCTTGCCTTCTGCCACCTGGGCACTAGACAGTTTCTCCTCCGATGAACCTTTGTTCTGACCAAGTCTTTTGGCAATAGATCATGAGCTTACTCCTTTTCCATATCTGTTCCCAATTGATGGAATACAGAAACTGTATCATTCTTTCTTGTTGGAAAAGCTTCTAAACATTTTGAAAGTAAATAAATGATGACTAGGACATATCTCAGTTTGTTTTGTTGGGGCATTTCAAAGAAATCTATTTGAATTTTTGCAAATGAACCACCCTCCCGGCCTATGGTTCCCAAATTCTCAATTGTCTTTTGATCTGCATTGTTTTTCTGGCATGTCAGATATGTTTCTCTGAACAGTTGAATCATTGTATCTCTTGCTAAATGACCTGGACCATGGTATATCTGTGCCATGTCAGCAATCATGCAATTGGACATAACAAGTCCGCCATCTTTGTAAACACTTTCATCTTCCTCTCTCTGTCTGCAACCTTCTTTGAGCCATGTATTTTTCTCCTCAACATGTCCCTCATCTTGTAATTGTTTTAACTCTTGCCATGTCTGAATTGCAAAGATTAGTATGAGGATACTTGAAACATGTTCATTGAATTTTTCCCCTTTGATTGCAACCCACTCCTGAGCACTAAATTTAACAATGGTACCTGTGTGCTCATTACCTTTTGAGACATGATCATTTTTCTCTCCAGCACATTTTATCTCTGATATTTGGTCTAGAAGCTCAGATTCTTTGTTGAAGTCTGGCATGCCCTGAACAGGAGCTTCACACAAACTCTTTTTTAATTGCTCAAAGGCCTCAAGTTTAATTTCTGTCAGGACAATTTGGTCTTTTATATCTGCTTTTGTCAGTCTCTGCAATGGTTTTGCAAACACTGAGAAAGCACTAATCCATTGGCAACAGTAACCAACCATGCTTAAGAGCATCCTTACCTGTTTTTGCGACTTTGGGCATTCCATTGCCTGAAACATTTTATTTCTCTCAATAGTTACCTGTTTGGAAATTCTCTCTTGGAACCTGAAAGCAAAAATTATTTGACTCTCAGGGTGCATTTGGACCCAATACCACTCAGTATCATGTGGTATCTGACAAAGGATCTCTACTGGTTTGGGCACAATAGGACAACAAGGGATAACTATCTCGTTAACCTTTCTCAGGTCCTGTACTATTTTGTACCTTTCATCTGGCTTTCTAATTCCCATATCTGGTGAGTTACAAAGACTATTCTCAAACTCTTTTAAGACACCCTGCTCAATAAATTTTTCAATATCAGGATTAACTCCATTTTAACCATAACCCAGAGGTCGATGGATCGAAACCATCCTCTGCTACCAAATTGATGAAGCCTATAAACTAAAATTCTTTATAAATGATGTCATAATCCACTATCACACTTACCAATCAATACCAGGCCCATAAACATAGAGAGTGAGGTGAATGAATCATATGTTATTTATGACTTTATGCAATAAACTATCTACAATAAACAAGACCAGCTTGTCATTTTGAAAAGTTTATTTTTAAAATTCATAATTGAAAAATCTTTATTAACTCTCTTTATTAAAATCAAGCATTTAGTTTTATTAATTCAAATCACATAATCATTGGCACAATGTAAGCTGTCAAGTTAGAAATAATCAAAATGATGAATTTAAGAAATCATGGGCCCGATTCACAGAATGAACTTAAGACTCAATCCTAAACTTACTACTATTTTGGTATTCACAGAATGCACTTACTCATTTCGGTATTCACAGAAGGCACTTACTCATTTCGGTATTCATAGAAGTTAGTAGTCCTAACTTTAGGACTCCTAAATGCCTTCTGTGAATACAGAGAGTCTTAAAATTAGGATTTTTCTCAGTTTAGTAGTAGTAAAGTTAGGACTCCTAACTTTAGGACTCCTAAATGCCTTCTGTGAATACCGAAAGTCTTAAAGTTAGGATTTTTCTCAGTTTAGGAGTAGAAAAGTTAGGACTCCTAACTTTAGGACTCCTAAAAATCTTCTGTGAATACCTAAAGTCTTAAAATTAGGATTTTTCTCAGTTTAGTAGTAGTAAAGTTAGGACTCCTAACTTTAGGACTCCTAAATGCCTTCTGTGAATACCGAAAAGCTTAAAATTAGGATTTTTCTCAGTTTAGGAGTCCTTAAGTTAGGAGTCCTAACTTTACTACAACTAAATTGAGGAAAATCCTAATTTTAAGACTTTCGGTATTCACAGAAGGCATTTAGGAGTCCTAAAGTTAGGACTACTAACTTCTGTGAATACCGAAATGAGTAAGAGCCTTCTGTGAATACCGAAATGAGTAAGTGCATTCTGTGAATACCGAAATGAGTAAGTGCATTCTGTGAATACCAAAATAGTAGTAAGTTTAGGATTGAGTCTTAAGTTCATTCTGTGAATCGGACCCCATAACTTTTTCTCTAAGTTAATTTTCTAACCTGCAAGAGAAACAAATAATAAACAGTAGCATGCTTACTCTCCCAAGGCATCCGACAGCGCTTCGCCCCTCTGGAAAAGACAGTCCCAAACCCCTCAAGAGAGTCAATTTTATATCATTTTTCGCTCTCAAAACTAACTAAATGTTATTATTTTAGAAAAGTTCAGCACTGTGATTGGTTTATGGCTGTCAGGCCACCTCAGCTACCAGTCCAGAGAATATGCGCGTCACCGTGCCATTGTCCATAAGTGTGACATTAGCTTCCGAGGCTTTGCAACAAAAAGTTGCCAATCTACTTACACCTAAGCTCGGCAGATTCACGCTTGTCACTTCCTCGGCCTTGAATAAGAACATTCAGAGCAGTCCATGAAAATATTCTCCATTGTAAGAGTCTCTTTTTTATAAAAAGTCAGAGCCACGAGAAGTAAGTTCAATAACCTCTTCCATGGAAAGTTGTTTTCTTTCAACGTGCAGCTTGGCTCAGCTTCTGCTCAGTTCAGGCCAACCAACTTTTCTCCAAAGCAAAGACTAGGCCTCAGCTCACTCTTGAGCTATTATTTAAACAAACACAAAAAGAGTGATTAATTCAAGTAAAGCAAACCCTTCTGTACCACCCAGTCCCTTATTAATTATTAATTAACCCACTAATAAAAAACATTTAGCAAAAGCAAACATTTAAAGCAGCACATAAAATAACCACCATTCTTCATGTAGTCCAGCTTTATGTTTCTGAAAGAATAAAAAGATAATTAAATGATACACAGACAGACAAACACAACATAAGACTTTAATGTAAGCACATAAAATAAGCACATGCCATAAATGATCAGCTGCATATTAATGGTGACAAAGACAATAGGACAGACATAACAAACAGGACAATATTAATAATGTGTTACAAAAACAGACTTGCAAATGCAACAAGAGCACATGTAATTAGTTTCCCGCGTGTTCATGTGTGGTGCAAACTTAATCTAGGTTGGATTAATAAAACAAATCATGCAAACACTCATTAATATATTATTTCAGGTTATGAAAGTGTGACATCACGGGCCAGAATAAAATATTTTCTAAAGCTCGCTCTATCACTGCCATCTACTTTCCAACTGCAACCCAATCACAGAATCTTCAGGAAGTTTCTAAAAACTCTGTTATTTTCACAAGTATAGTTGGACATTTCTGTGACACCCCTCACTTGCACTTGCGCCAAGACGCTGTTTGCATTTGTGCGCTTTATAAATGTGAATCCTATCCTATCCTATCCTATCCTATCCTATCCTATCCTATCCTGCAAAAAAAGGATTTGCAAAATATGAATGTGTATTGGTTATATTCAGCAGCAGGACACCTTTTTGGTATTTGTCAGGCTATGCATATAATAATATTACATTACAATTTAATGATAACGTGGTTTGCAATAACAAATAATTGTGAGTCATTTTCCCAAATTACTGAACCACAATTTCAGAAATGCTAAAAGGAGCACATTGTGAATGTTGCAGGACCAGTCGTCGATTACATAAGCAAACCAGGAAGTGGGCCAGGTCTATTGTTTGAGAAGGCAGATGTCTTTATGTGGATTGACACAGCAGCCACCTACATCCAACTCGAATATCATTATCAAAGATTCAGTGCACAGACATAATATCGAGTTTTTAATTTCGAACAACAGAAATATCGAGCTTTAAATATCGAAGGGACAGAATAACGACATCAAGAATATCGGTGACCAGAATATCGACCTGGATGTAAGAAATATCGTTTTTGTTAATATCCAAGTCAGTAATATCGATTACAAAAAATATTGTTGTTAATGATATCGATGTTTATTTTAGTGTTATGTATTTTAGTATGTTTTTATATGTATGTGTTCTATATTTTTTGTTATGTATTGTATTTGTTTTTAAATATATGTATTACATTTTTAGAAGTTAGTAACTTTTTAAAAGTAAATTTTGGGTTTCAGTACTGTATCGGGTTGTGGGTTTATAGGGGAAGGGAGGAAAGTAATTTAATTATAGTAAATTAAATAATAACTTTTAAAGCGTATTAATTATTTTTAATTAAATTTTGCATTTTTGTTCCGTAGCGGGTTGTGGGTTTATATAGGTAATAGGGTGGGAAGTAAATTCTTATAATTAGGTAATTATGTATTTTATTTATTGATATTGATAATTCATGTATTGTTAATTAATTATTAATTGTTAATTAATTTTTATTAATAGATTAATTGATCATTATATTAATTGTGTCAATCTAGTTTAGAAGTGGGTTGTGGGTTTATACGGGAATAGGGTGGGAAGTATTCATTATAATTAAGTAATCATACATTTTCATTTATTGGTATTGATAATTAATTTATTGTTAATTAATTATTAAATGGTAATGAATTTGGTTTATTGGGGAATAGGTTGGGTAGTAATTTAATATAATTAAGTCATTATTAATTTTTATTCATTGGTATTGAAAATTAATGTATTGTTAATTAGTTATTAATTGGTAATTAATTGATTAATTGAGAATTATATTAATTGTTTACATTTTTTTCAGCCCGGGTTGTGGGTTTATCAGGCAATAGGGTGGGAAGTAAATGAATTATAATATAGTAAATATTAATTTATATTTATTGCTATTGATAATTAATGTATTGGTAATGAAGTATTAATTGATTAATTATTTATTATATTAATTGTGTTGATTTATTTTATGAGCGGGTTGTGAGTTTATAGGGGAATTGGGTGGGAAGTAATTTAATTTTATTAAAGTAAATATTAATTTTAATTTATTGGTATTCTTAATTAATGTAAAGTTAATCAATTATTAATTGGTTATTTAATTTAAATATGTATTTAATTGATAAGCATGGTAATTTTAACCCTCTGCTTTCCAACACTTTCCCTACTGTTGCACTCACTGCAGTGGGAATAGTCATTTTTACCCCTACGCTATCCAACACTTTCCCTACTGTTGCACTTTATAGAGTGGGAATAGTAATTTTAACCCCTTTGCTGTCCAACACTTTCCCTACTGTTGCACTCTCTGCAGTGGGAATAGTAATTTTTACCCCTACGCTATCCAATACTTTCCCTACTGTTGCACTCACTGGAGTGGGAATAGTAATTTTTACCCCTACGCTATCCAACAGGTTCCCTACTGTTACAATCACTGGAGTGGGAATAGTAATTTTAACCCCTACACTATCCAACACTTTACCAACTGATGCGCTCACTAGAGTGGGAATAGTAATTTTTACCCCTTCGCTATCCAACACTTTCCCTACTGTTGCACCCTCTAGTGGGAATAGTAATTTCAACCCTTTTGCTATCCAACATTTTCCCTACTGTTGCCCTCTCTGGAGTGGGAATAGTAAGGTTTACCCCTACGCTATCCAACACTTTCCCTACTGTTGCACTTTCTGGAGTGGGAATAGTAATTTTAACCCTTACGCTTTCCAACACTTTCCCTTCTGTTGCACTCTCTGGAGTGGGAATAGTAATTTTAACCCGTATGCTATCCAACACTTTCCCTACTGTTGCACCTACTGGAGTGGGAAACGTACTTTTTACCCCTTCTCAACCAACACTTTCCCCACTGTTACACTCTCTGGAGTGGGAATAATAATTTTTATCCATGGCTATCCAACATTTTCCCTACTGTTGCACTCTCTGGAGTGGGACTAGTGATTTTTACCCCTTCTCTATCCAACACTTTCCTACTGTTAGATGTTCTGGAGTGGGAATAGTAACTTTATTCCTTCCGCTATCCAATATTTTCTCTACTGTTTTTGTTAATGTAGTGTATAATTTATTTTAAAAAGATTAAAAATATTGTAATTTTTAAATTTGGCATATACATATTTTTTATATTATTGTTGTATGTGTACATATGTATTTATAATTTATAAAATGATTTTTTAACAATTTATAAGTTAATAAAATAATGATTTATGAATATTATTAAGTATATATATTATATTTTATATGTATATGTTTAATTTATGTTTACATTGAATGTATTAGTTATCATTTTTAAACATTTTAAAATATTTTTAACTATGTTTCTTTTAATTATATGTATTGTTTACTTTATTTTACATTATTTTTTAACATTAAAAAACGATATTTTTAGCAAAGATATTTTTGACAACGATAATTTTTCTCCTTGTTTTTGAACTTACCATAATTTAGATAGGACTTCGATATTCTGGTCATCGATATTCTTGCGTCGATATTTCTGTAGCTCGATATTCTGACTGTCGATATTCTGGCAATGATCCCAAAGATTCACATGATGTTGAGTCCAGAAAGAGCTAGTGTAAATCAGCATTTCTGAGTTGGAGATCTTTGGTTGAAGAATGTGTGTCAAAGAATAAGAACCTTTTTGGTAAATCGTCATTCAATGTGCCTAAAACCACAAAAAACATAACATGGGCCAGATTACATGGCAACATCAATGCTGTGGGTGTCACCAAGAGGATGACTGAGGAATGCAAAATGAGCTTGAGGAGAAACACAAAGGAAACATTGGGAGCCAGAAGATCAGATGCAAACTGTACATCTTAAATCCACTAGCTTTAATCAGTAGTGGCAGTTGCAATGACTTTTCAGCCCCATCGGAGATAACATCAAGGTAAGACTTAAAGGTTTTACTTTATTTGTGCTTAAATAGATTTATATATTTTAAATGTGGCTTAAATAGGTACATAGTCATGTATACATACTTAAAATATAAAATTAAAAATTATAACTTTTTTAAATCCATTTATAAAATTACTATGTACATACAAAGAGCATTAGTAAAGTTGTAGTTCTGTTGGTGGACCACATATCAGTAAAAAAAAAAAATCCTTCATATTATATAACGCTTCATGTTTACTGCCTCGTGAGTACTCTTTGTTCACATAGAACCATCTACTCAAAGTGTGACAGAAGAGAATCATGAATAAAGAGCAGAGCTATCTACCAGTGCACAACATCACATAAGTGGCGGCAGTGGCGTAACGAAACTTGAGGGCCCCCCCCCTGCAAAGTTCATGGAGAGAGACCCTCACGGTCAAGACCCAGTCAGGAGCTAACAGGCCAGGGGCACACTGCCCATGCACAGTGCTATAGGGGGTACTCTGAAGCTCGGTCCCCCCTCCTCCACACTGCGAGGTCTCCGGGGGCTATTGTTACGCCACTGAGTGGAGCTATTAACGTAGAGTCAGAAAGCCATACATCCATGTTATGGATACTGAGTGAGATTATACTGAAGGACCGGGCTTTAGAACCCAGCGTCGTCAGGGAAAATGCCCGATGCCTTCGAGTTCCCCTGCCTTGGCAAACAGAGACACGGGATACTTCTTGATGACGTCAAAGACCAAAGTTTATTGGCTGCAACCAGGAACAGAGATCTACAAAGCACAACACGGGTGGTTCGCTAGAGACTGCACAAATTCAATGAGCGGAGCATGGTCTTTTATGCCAAAAATCAAGCCTCAGGCATCATTCCAAATTAGCATTGGGTTCATACAAACTGACCAATAGTAATGTGGCATTTTGAAAGTAACGTATGACGACAATCCCACTTTCGGTTGTCCAGCCCACCAGAAATGACCAAGCACATTCCAATATTCTTGTTCGCTCAGGCCGGACAAACCCATCATAAATCCCTGAACCCAAATCAGTGATTATGTCGTAAAGGAAGGAACAGTAACAGATTGGAAGCAAGATAGAAAGGTGGGTGCAGTGTACTGTAAACTCGGGCATGTCCTGCTCTTTGATCTTTATCTGACCAACTGCTTAACAAGGAACTGGCTCAGCGAGGTCAGCCTCGGGCAAGGGAGTCAGTTCGGCCAGGTCAGTTAAAAGACAGCTAAGGTGTACGTGTCCCAAAGACTCGTTCGGCCGCAGTCATCGGCCTATGTGAGGGCAACCACACAAAATGGCTACCGTACACAAAATGGAACCCGAAGGTTCGAAAGAAATCCTCGAATACGCATTGTTCTCATTGATCGATTAATGCGAAAACACTCGTACACACTACACTTGTCATTTGCGGTCTGCTGACACCAAAATCGTCTATTTCTGAAGACCTTTATTGAACGGGTTCGGAACCACCGAACCTCACCCACAAACTACGGAACTACAGCCCCTCCTTTTGCCCTTACATAGGCAATAAACCCAAACCCATGTCAATCTGAATCTGGATCTATATTCATCAGATCATCGATATGTTGTTGTAGCATCATCCTATTACTTAGTACCTCTCTCTGGACAGGTCCTCTTGCACACGAAGTAGCACAGAGGCCACAAATAGCAGGAGCACACTGTACACAGAGACAGAACAGGAAAAGGATAGCTAAGACCATCCCAATGACCATCAAAATCTTCCAACCCCAAGTGGATATCAATCCCCATAACCATCCCATCAACGACCAATCTCCTTTGTCCAAATGGACAGAATCGGAGATCTTATGTAACTTGGAAATGGCTTGGAAGACTGACGGAGCGTTGTCAGGAATGAAAACGCAGCAGCTCGATTGAATCAGTTTACATACTCCACCTCGATCTGCTAGTATGACATCAAGGGCAACTCTATTTTAGAGTGTCATAAGCCTATCCGACTGGTGCTCAGCAGTCAAGTTTCTAAGGGCACCGGCAGTTTCGACTATGGTGGACTCAACCACTCTCGTCAACTGGCGAATATTCCTGCTATTAGCCATCGGTCCCCAGAACGGCAGAAAACCCTTAAAGAAATCTCCCAACTCTTGCCCTGCAGTGTCTTCTTGACTAAAGACACCTCTAGCAACTCTCGTCTTATGGTAATCTGACGAGAAGTGTGGCTCAGGGGTTAGAGGCGGCAGACCCGGAAGCTGAGATCGGCCCTGGACCAGGGTTCAATTCCCCGCCTCGGCGGGTCTTGGGCTCAAAAATTCCACGGACTCGATAATTCTCGCTCCGGTGCCTTCTCAACTCATGGGTTCACACTCTGCGACTCTGGGCAATAGCTTGCTTAATCTCCACAACGGCCCCTCGCGGCGGGATGCCTGGCTTTCACCTTGTGGATACCCTGCCGGGGTTATCTCACAGGGGAATACCAGGACGGGTTCCCTAAGCAAGCGCCGGGAAACCCTTTGTGGGTAGCTGTGCGCTATATAAGCTCAAATACATTTACATATATAAGCTCAAATACAAAGTGGGAGGCAACAGGAAAGAAACTAAACATGTGCCCTAAAAATCAGGGGGCAACCATGTATATGCTTTGTCGTAGCAAACAAAGTAGGTAGCCTTAGCGGCTAAAAATGCTGGGGAAGACTGAGACGTAAATACATAGGTGTCAGTACAAACGCTCTTCCCTAGCTGAGCTCTCGGATTCGTGCCATTACCCTGCAGACAATAGCGACCCTGATGGGGCACTATCCAAATCGGTGGAGAACTTTTCGCTCGCTGGTTAACACTCAGACTAACTCCATATCCAGTAATATCCCAACCACTATATGGTTGTCTCTCATCCATCGAAATAGTTTCAATGGCATTAGTCCCTTTAACTATGTCGACTATGCCTCTAGCAACAGCACTATTCTTCGGATTGTCCTTCGGTGAACGTAGGGGATAGACACTATGGGCATAGATAAACATTGTTCTGTAAGCCCAAATCGAACCATTCAAACTAAAAGGTAAAACCAAGTACGGAATACCCTTATCAGTCGTATGAGGCATTAAACCACAGATCCAACAGTTTGTCGTGTTCATCACTAACTGGTGTTGGTGCAAAAGTTGAATAAAGGAATTATTGGCAAATTCCAGTCGTCTAACTACCTCGTGTTCAGGCAAAGGACGAAAAGAATGAGAAGAAATAGTAGGTGGAGGTGTAGGTTGCACAGTGGGAACAAACGTCACTTCAAAAGAGAATGTCACATAACAAATTATGAATATCATTAAACTCAATAGAAAAAATAAACACAGTATTAAAAAACTTTTCTTTGACATCAATCTGCATATTTTCTTTTTAAAAGCCATTGTTCTTGCAGGTCTCTCCGACTCGAAGAAATCCATCCTAACTAAATATGCTGCTCGCGATGGTAGGGTGTTTTATGCTAAGGAATGCCTCTGTCAACCCAGGGCAACTCCTTTAGGCCAACCAGAACCTTCGACCTAGTGTCTCAGGCTTGCACTCCAAAGACTTTCGGCAACCGCGACCCTACAGCTGAACCCGGATGGCGGTTCGAAAAACAAAAATGAGTAGATCCTCGGTGGAGAGTTAACCTGCAAACAGAAAAATCATAAAAACTTTATTTGTGCTTTATTTGTCCATGACTCTCGGTCGCAAATTATAGCG
Organism: Lissotriton vulgaris; assembly: GCF_964263255.1. NCBI lineage: Eukaryota > Metazoa > Chordata > Amphibia > Caudata > Salamandridae > Lissotriton > Lissotriton vulgaris. The sequence continues at coordinate 70,501 of NW_028251486.1, read as the reverse complement.
GCTTCTTCCAGGCAGTTCTTGATCTTTAAACAACAAATCAGGCTCAATAGTGTTCAATCGATTTGAAGGAGGCACAGCTTCTTGTAAAAGATCGTCACTTTCTCTTTCAGAGTTCGTACCAATCAGACGAGCATCGCTGAATGGCAAAAATCGTGGAACAGTTTCAGTTTCAGAGTCTGGAAGTCCCTCCTGGACCCACTGATCGTACGGTAACGGCAAAGGTGCTCGCTTACAGTGTACGCCGTGGATCCAGTTTCTCTTGCCTTGCACTCGAACTGCAGAACGTGTAGACAGGAGCACTTGATAGGGTCCCTTCCAGCGGGGCTGATCGTTCTTGCTCAGCTGAAAATTTTTGATGAAGATCCAACTGCAAGGTTCAATAGCGTGGCCTGGATCCTCAGAAGCTTGTGGTAGGCTGCCATGCACCTGTTGGTGTAAAACACGCAATTTTAGTCGTCAGTTCGCGCAAGTAGTCAAGCAACACAGAATACTCGATTTCGCTAAACCTGGTTGGCCTTGGTATGCCCCAAATATTTGCTGGGTGGCCAAAGACCACTTCATATGGACTCAAACCCATTCTCGAATGCACAGTCATTCTTGTGGACAAAAGCGCTAAAGGCAAAGCATCTGGCCATTGTAAACCAGTGCTCGCTTGGATTTTAGCTAACTTTAGCTTCAAGGTGCCATTATAGCACTCGACTAAACCAGCTGATTGGGGATGATTTGCAGCATGAAATTTCTGCCGGATCCCTAGTCCCTCACACACTCTCTTCATGACTTGACCCACAAATTCACTCCCATTGTCACTCCAGATAATTCTCGGCATTCCAAACCTCGGGAAAAATTCTTTTATCAGGACTTTCGCTGTAGACAAGGCAGTATTGTCCTTAAGGGGATAAGCTTCTACCCATCTAGAAAAGGAGCAAACAACCACTAAAACATATTTCAAGTTGTTGCATCTCTCCATGTGGATAAAATCTAGCTGCAAAGCCTCGAACGGATACGTAGGAGGAGCAAAATGACCAGCTGGTGTTGGAGTTCCCTTACCAGGATTGTACATAAAACACACCATACAATTCTTAACCAAGTTATCTGCACATTTTGGAATTCCCGCATTCTGCCAAACCGGAGCCAACAACTTGCAAATTCCTTTCACGCTGATATGTGCCATTCCATGAGCCATTGTAACAACGGGAAGCACATACGCGTCAGGCAACAACCATCTCTGATGCTCGGACAAATCAATCCAACAACCATTCGAATCCAATCTACCCTTACTTTCTCTCCATTCGTTCAACTCTTTCTCTGTAGCCTCAGCTTGAATGGACTTCACACTCTCAATCGTATCTTCACACATACTCTTCTCTGGAACCCATCTCGCCGGACCCGCAACATCCATTCGACTCATCACATTCCTCCCAGTTTCTTTCGTAACTTCATCCGCAAACGCATTTCCGTGACCAACATCATCCGTGACTTTCTTATGGGCACTGCATTTCCCAATCGCTACTTGCAATGGCAAAGTAAGTGATTCAAGAAGTTCATTCACCAACTGCCCATGCTGTATCTTCGTACCATGCGAAGTCAAAAACCCACGTTCACGCCACAAACGCCCAAAGCTATGAGCCACGCCAAAGGCATATTGGCTGTCAGTATACACATTCACTCGTTTTCCTTTCGCCAACACACATGCTCTCGTTAATGCAATCAACTCTGCTGCTTGTGCTGAATTATGTAGAATACGTGCAGCTTCAACAATTGTATGCAAAGTCGTAACAGCATATGCCACAGTCGTATCACCATTCGGCAACTTAAAGCACGAACCATCAACCCACAAAGTACCATCACACTCTGGAAGAGGAGTATCTCGCAAATCTACTCTCCCTTTCGTTTCTTCTTTAGTTCTCAGAAAACAGTCATGTTGTTCTTCACTATCTACCTCAACTGAAATTGGCAAAAACGTGGCTGGATTCAACGTGTTGCATAGTTTAATGTGCACATGACTCACTAACAACGTCAACTCGTAACCCGACAACCGAGCACTAGTTAAATGCTGTGTCTTGGTACGGTTCAATAAGGTATCCACTGCATGTGGAACCATTACTACTAGCGTATTGTCCATAACCAAACCAGCAGACTGTCGAATTGAAACAGCCGCTGCCGCTGTGGCTCTCAAGCAACTCGGCAACGCTCTAGCTACCGGATCTAAAGTCGATGAAAAGTAAGCACATGGACGCTGCTTATCGCCAAACTGCTGAGTCAAGACTGACAAAGCACATCCCTCTCTCTCGTGAACATACAATTTGAAAGGCTTACTGTAGTCGGAAGTACCCAACACAGGAGCCGAACACAACGCATTGCGTAATTCAGAAAAGCTCTTTTGACATTCGTCAGTCCAAGGAATAGGATTTGGAGTATCCTTAACAGTAAGAGCTATCAAAGGCTTCGCTAACAGAGAAAAATTAGAAATCCACTGTCTACAGTACGACGTAATACCCAAAAACACACGTACTTCTCTCTGTGTCGTAGGCACACTCATTTTCGCAATAGCTTGAATCCTTTCTGGGGTCAGTTTCCTTCCCTCCTTCGATAAGATGTGACCTAAGTAGGTTACTTCTTGTCGACAATATTGCAACTTGGAGAGAGAGACTTTGTGATGAAAATCAGACAAGTGGCGTAACAACGACAAAGTGGCTTCTCTACAAATCTCTTCAGTATCAGCGGCCACTAGCAAGTCATCAACATACTGAATAAGGGCTGCACCATCAGGTAAAACCAACAGATCAAGTTGTGTCTTCAAAGCTTGACTATATATCGATGGACTCTCGCAATAGCCTTGAGGAGCGCGCTTAAAGCGGAAACTTCGTCCTCCTAAAGAGAATCCAAAGATGTCCCTACTCTGTATGGCAATTGGGATACTGAAGAAAGCATTCTTCAAGTCGATCACCGAAAACCATGTGGCAGTAGCAGGAATCAGAGTCAACAAGGCAGTGATATCAGGCACGACAGGAAATTGTGGAACAAAAATTTTGTTCACTTCGCGAAGATCAATGACAAACCTATATACAGGAGGCTGTGAAGAATCAGTTCTCTTTAGTACAGGCAAAACAGGACTATTGCACACATTACCTCTCGTTTCCTCAATGACACCCTTTTCGATCAGATCAAAAATGATCGCTAAAAGTGCACGCTCACCATCACTCGAGATACGATACTGTGGAATGCGCGGTAAGTTAGCATTCACCTTCAGTGTCACAACATATGGGGGAATTTCCAGCAGGCCCACATCATTCGGACCAGTAGCCCACAATGAATCTGGCAAAGAAGACAACTCAGATAGAAGACTATCTTTCGATATGTACATTGGAGAGACCACTCTCTCACCCAATGTAAGATGTACTCCTAACGGAGAGCAATACAGCGTCGCATACAATCTCTTCAATAAATCCAATCCCAACAGATTCTCATTACAACCTGTAGTAAAAAGAAGGGGTGCTTCGAACTTACCCGGTCCAACAGAAAGAGACAATGGAGCAGAAATCGGATTTGTAACGGGGGCGCCAGAAAAACCTACAGAAACATTGTCAAAGCCAGACAAAGGTGCGCCAGGGAGTTTAGAGTGCATAATAGAACTCTTTGTAGCACCAGTATCTAGCAGAAAGTCAAGTCAAGTCAAGTCATAAAATTTATATAGCGCACTACATACCCAGAGGGTCTCAAGGCGCTTAGGGAGGGGAGGAGGATAATTTGTCAAATATCCATGTTTTAAGTTGCTTTCTGAATGCTAGGTGGTTCTGGGTAAGGCGAAGGTAAGTGGGAAGTGAATTCCAAGTTTTAGCCGCCAGGTATGAGAAGGATCGACCTCCCATGGTGGTCTTGTTGATGCGAGATACAGTGGCGAGGGCTTGGCTGGAGGATCGTAGTTGGCGGGGGGGGGGGTGTAGAAGGACAGTCGTGAGTTGAGGCATTCTGGTCCGATTTCGTAGAGTGCCTTGTGTGCGTGGGTCAGAAGTCGGAAAGTGATCCTCTTATTGACGGGTAGCCAGTGGAGGTTTTTCAGGTGATTAGAGATGTGTTCGTTACGCGGGATGTCTAATATGATCCTGGCTGAGGCGTTTTGGATTCGTTGGAGTTTTTTCTGGAGTTTAGCGGTAGTACCTGCGTAGAGGGTGTTTCCGTAGTCCAGACGTCTCGTGACCAGAGCGTGGGTGACTGTTTTTCTGGTTTCGGTGGGGATCCAGCGAAATGTTTTTTTGAGCATGCGAAGGATGATGTTGAAGTTGTGTTGGCGGGCGATGGCCGCGAGGGGGCTCATGTATACGTTGAAGAGGGTGGGACTGAGTGAGGATCCTTGTGGTACGCCACAGATGACTTCAGTGGCCTCGGACTTGAATGGTGGAAGGCGGACTCTCTGGGTTCTTCCGGTGAGGAACGAGGTGATCCATTCTAGTGCTTTTCCTTGGATTCCGATGTTTTTGAGGCGTTGTAAAAGGGTGCTGTGGCAGACTGTGTCGAAGGCTGCAGAGAGGTCGAGGAGGATGAGGGCGACTGTGTCTCCATTGTCCAGTAGAGTTCGAATGTCGTCTGTTGCTGCGATGAGGGCGGTCTCAGTGCTGTGTTTTGCTCGGAAGCCAGACTGTGTGGAGTCGAGGGATTTGTTGGCTTCGAGGAAAGCGGCGAGCTGGTTGTTGATAGCTTTCTCGATGACTTTGGCCGGGAAAGGAAGGAGCGAGATGGGGCGGTAATTTTTGAGTTCGGTGGGGTCCGCTGTGGGTTTTTTCAGAAGGGCGGTGAGTTCAGCGTGTTTCCAGTTTTCCGGGAAGGTGGCGGAGTTGAAGGAGCAGTTGATGACGTCTCGGAGGTGTGGTGCTATGATGGAGTCTGCTTTGTTGAAGATGTGGTGAGGACATGGGTCTGTGGGGGATCCTGAGTGGATGGAGTTCATCAGGCGGATGGTGTCCTCAGTGGAGATTGGGTTCCAGTCGTTAAGGGTGTTCAAGGGGGGTGAATGTTCAGCATATGGTTGGGTGGGTTGGTATCCGGGTTGGTTGTTGAAGCTGTTGTGGATGTCTGCAATTTTGTTGTGGAAGAATAAAGCTAGGGAGTCGCAGAGGGCTTGAGAGGGGGTGATGTCGTTGGAGTTGGCCGAGGGATTGGTGAATTCCTTGACGATGTTGAAAAGTTCCTTGCTGTTGTGGGCGTTGTTGTCTAGTCGATCCTTGAATGCTGTTTTTTTGGCCTTTCGGATTAGTTGGTGGTGTATGCGGGTGGCGTTTTTGAAGGCGTCCTTGGTGCTAGTGGTTGGGTCTTTTTTCCAGGCCTTTTCGAGGGAGCGGCAGAGTTTCTTGGACTTCTTAAGATCCTCGTTGAACCATGAGGCCTTCTTGTTGCCAGGTTTGTTTTGACGTTTTTTCAGTGGTGCTAGGATGTTGGCGCTGTTGGATAACCATAGGGTGAAGTTGGCGGCGGCTTGGTCCGGGTTAGAAGAATCACTTCAACATAGGGTCCACTCTGATCTACTGGAACTTAAACAACTCCCTCTCTTTGTCCATGGCTGTCCTAACAATCATTACCATTCCCTTCATCACCTTCAACATAATAATTATCCATATAATACTGTGTTGTCCTACCAGACGAACCTTGCTGTTGATCGAAACTATTCATCGAGTTTTGTGAAGGCAAAGAACGCCCATTCTGTCCTCGACCTCTACCTCTAGGCGCTTGTTGAGCACCTCGACCTCTTACACCAGAAGAACCATTTGTTCGCTGTAACAAAACCGGACAACTATTCTTGTAATGGCCCTCTTCTTTGCAATACGCACACTGATTAGGCCCATACGGAAAACGCTGTTGAGAAGACTCGTTTCTTTGCGAGTTTCTCGAATATTGCTGAGGTTGCTGATAATCGCCCTGATTACTAATACAGGGCGGATAAGCCTGTTGTAGAAGAACTTTAGTCTTCAATTCCTTAGTCTTCTTATCCGCTTTCTCTAACTCATCCTTGCGCCTATTTTCATAGTACTGGGCCGTAGCTAAAATCTGTGCTGACGTGGAAATGGCCCAAGCACTCTCGGAATCCTTCAACTTAGTGCACAACTCGGGAAGCAAATTATGCACGAATTTGTCAACGAACAATCTCTGGCCACCCTCGGTAGCCATATCCCGACCACTATGATCTACAAAAGTCTCTTCAAACCGCGTAAAAAATTCAGACACAGTCTCATCTTTCTTCTGCTTACATGCAGACAACTTATCCCAATTAACACGCACTTCGGGCATCAAAGTCTTCATATAGGTAATAATCCTACCAGGGAGTTGAGCAATTAGATATTCGGGCTTAGCACCTCCAACTTGTCTATCATTCGCAGCAACAATATTAACCCATGTATCACCTAATTGATTACCATGATCCTTATGTCGAATCACATTCCAGATAGGCTGTGGAACAACATTCCCAAACAACATGTCTATGTCTGCTAAATTCATGAAGCACGAACCCACAGTTTGAGTGAGCTCTTTATAATATCCCGCCGGATTTTTGCGCGGATCAGGTAAAGTCTGCTTAATCTCTAAAACCTCAACTCGCTTCCAAGGAACATGTACCCATACTCGCTGAAAGTGCGCAGGCGCAGCTACAATACCCATCCCAGCATCAGCCTGAACTGCTTCCTTCCACACCGGAGGAACCTCACGCATCGGATACTGACGCGCTTTTCTCCTAACTGACGAATCAGGCTCAAACAATCGCTCAGAAGGAGTGTTATTACGAACGACAACAACGTCGTAAGTGCTCTCTCAATGTCATGGAGACTCACAATAGTCCCTTTCGCAAACTCAGAACGCATTCGATACAACTCTTCGGGAGCTTTACCTACTTCGTCAACCCATTGTTCATGGAGGAACACACACATCATTTCGAAAACGTACCGTTGCTTTGGTGCTTGCCATTGGCGGAAAACATCCATAATACCCTCTAGATCATACTGGGGGGTATACGTAACCCATCTATGTGCCATGTGATCCAAAACCATACGCTCATCTACACCAGGCAACTGACTACGTGATTGCCTATACTCATTAATTGGAGACATACCCAATTGTCCCAACAAAGGAGAAAAGAAACCAGAAACTGCAGCAGTCATTCGCTGTCTAGTAGAAGGAGAAGATGGAATAATAAGGGAAGACGGAACAATAGTAGAAGAATCCAAAGTCGGAACAGAAGGAAGATTATAGACAAGCGTAGGAGTAGCAGACAAAGGGGGAGGCAAAGTTGGCGGCCCCTGAGGAGGCTGCGCCCAAGGAACAGTAGCCAACGGAAGAGGAGCTGGCTGTGGAGGAATTACAGGTGGCACAACAACTGGATGTTGCACAGCCACAACTGGGGGCGGTGGTGCCGTAGCACTCTGTGCATAAGGGGGTGGCGAACTCAATAGATGCAACATTAAAGGATCTTTCGCAAGTTATTTCTTCTCTTCCTGCTCTTTAGGCGGCAAAACTGGGTAACATCTATCTACTGCTAACTTCTTCACCCTAAGCATCTGTTCGCTCTCTTGCTCTTCCTCATTATCCCTAAACGCAACAGCAGCTTGTACCATTGACATACCTCGTTCTTGTTTATTTTTCTTCGCTAATTTAATTTATTTCTGTTTGGTTTCTTTGCGCCATATGCGGAAAGAGTCAAACATTGCCGGCCGGGCTTTCTTCTTGAACAACTTCACTTCGAGATTGTCTAAAATCTCAGTTTCAAAACTACCGTAACGGGGCCACTGTAGGACACCGTCTTTTCTCGCATACTTTACCCAGATCTCATTATAGCTAATAGGGCCCACACCATGCTTTACGTATAATTCATATGTAGGAGTTCCAATTGGAGGAACCGGACACAAATCCTCTAACCGGGAATCCTTAGAACAACCACAACCAAATATCTTTCCAAGTCTGCTAAGACCAGGCATCTTGCTCACTAGTCTAGCTTCAAACAACAAGGGAAATCTCAAAACGATAATCTCGCGAATACACGATTCCCTTGGCTTTGGGGCCTGCAGGTACCAAATCAAAGCGATCCACTAAAGGGATACTAAAAACAAACTAAGACCTAGGAGACGCTCCACTCATACTTAACTGAAATGTCGATGGCGTCACCAGAAGACCCGTCAATCGTCTCGCTCTACAAACGTCTAACGCCCCACGCTGGGCGCCAACTGAAGGACCGGGTTTTAGAACCCAGCGGCGTCAGGGAAAACGCCCGATGCCTTCGAGTTCCCCTGCCTTGGGATACTTCTTGATGACGTCAAAGACCAGAGTTCATTGGCTGCAACCAGGAACAGAGATCTACGAAGCACAACACGGGTGGTTCGCTAGAGACTACACAAATTCAATGAGCGGAGCATGGTCTTTTATGCCAAAAATCAAGCCTCAGGGAACATTCCAAATTAGCATTGGGTTCATACAAACTGACCAATAGTAATGTGGCATTTTGAAAGTAACGTATGACGACAATCCCACTTTCGGTCGTCCAGCCCACCAGAAATGACCAAGCACATTTCAATATTCTTGTTCGCTCAGGCCGGACAAATCCATCATAAAATCCTCAACCCAAATCAGTGATTATGTCGTAAAGGAACAGAAACAGATTGGAAGCAAGATAGAAAGGTGGGTACAGTGTAATGTAAACTCGGGCATGTCCTGCTCTTTGATCTTTATCTGACCAGCTGCTTAACAAGGAACTGGCTCAGCGAGGTCAGCCTCGGGCAAGGGAGTCAGTTCGGCCAGGTCATTTAGAAGTCAGCTAAGGTGTACGTGTCCCAAAGACTCGTTCGGCCGAAGTCATCGGCCTATGTGAGGGCAACCACACAAAATGGCTGCCGTACACAAAATGGAACCCGAAGGTTCGAACGAAATCCTCGAATATGCAGTGTTCTCATTGATTGATTAATGCGAAAACGCTTGTACACACTACACTCGTCATTTGCGGTCTGCTGACACCAAAATCGTCTATTTACGACGACCTTTATTGAACGGGTTCGGAACCACCGAACCTCGCCCACAAACTACGGAACTACAATACATTGCTGATCTAACACCTTCTGCTGAGACTGCCAGGACTAAGCATAATCCAATCTGCTAATATGAGAATGAGTTTGACGCCGCTCAATGTATCACCCATTAACACCCACTGCCAGGCCACGCGCTCTGGAAGTAAGTGATATATCAAGTGATAGAGAAGATGCTTCATGGTTGACACAACAACTCAAGAAGTTGCAAAGTGCAGTTCTTGGTATTTAAAAAAATAAAAGTAATATGTGAATTTAACCCTCAGGATGGGTGATTTTCAAAAATCTGTACATAATGAATTTGAAAGCCTGCAGTATACTTCATATTTCTGATTCTGTTGATTCACTAGGTAAAAGAATAACAGAGGAAGGAAAATCACAAAGTAGACAACAGCTTCACAAGAACACTCACCCTTAGGCTTAAGGACCCTCTGTAGAGCTTTTGGCTCCAACTATTTTTTTTAAAGCATTTTTATTGTTTCAATTATTTAAGATAACAATATTATCACATAACTAACAACAAATCGCATCTTAATCAGGCAAAATTCATACCGATTGACTCCAACTATTAGTTAATATTTATCGTTAAATAAAATCAAATGGGATACAAAATAACTGTTTGTTATTTTTTAGTTCTGGATGCTCTTCCATCTGCAGAACACAGTGTCCAGTTCTAACATTGCATGAACTATTTGTGGTTCCTCTTCGGATTCATTGTCCATTGTTTATCTTGGCAAGTGTCTGTACATAGCTATGCTATGAGTGTATAGCACATACTGCAGTCATTTTACAACAATTTTCGTGCATTCTAATGCCAAGCCACTTTTGTGCAAACTACAAAATGTGTATTCTTTATAAAATAATAAAAATACATAAAAAAAATAAAATCCCAGAGGTGCTTTCCGTGACTCTTTAAGTCTGTGTATGTGCTGCATTGTAGCGTTGTTCACTCTGATATTGTGAATTAATGTAGAGCAGATTATGGTGTGGAGTGAGAATCCATGGGCAAATGGCATACTCCCTATCACCTGTAACATACACACATAGGTATGGATGTAATGCCATTAGATTTTTACAATATAACAGAACAAAATGCATTGTGGCACTCGCCTATCCACTATTCATCCCCCATGTTTCCCCTCGCCTAATGACTGTTAATTTTATAGTGCGGAAAATGTAGAGTCTGGACTACTCCCAGGGTAACAAGTGACAATGTCTGTAATGATATATTCAAAAATAACGTTTGATTGACGGACTGCTGAACAATGTCAAACATTCACCCCCAATACAGGTACAGAAATCTGGGCCTAAATACATTGTTTCACTTTGCCACTGGATTCAAGCTAGCCTGGCTGATGAGGGTTGATACCCTGAAACCGGTCCAAGGATGCTTGCTTCTGGTCCAGGGAGGGCCTGGCCTGGCAGTTCGTGCTGGACTGTTCCCATGAGTAGCAGGGTTAAGACTGATTTGCGTATGGCTGGGTCTGAACTGGGTGGCATGGGGAGGACAGCAACAATGGATTTAACCCAGAACACTTGACTGGGGGTGAATGTTTGATTTGTTCCACATTCCGTCCAATATTTGTGTGTCTTTTGCTGTAAGTATATATTCAGAATTACACACCAGGTGGATGTTAAGGGAATGCTGGCTTTTTCTATTCCTCAAAATAGAATCTGTAGCAGAGGGAGGGCATATAGGTATATATGTCCCAGATTAACTGCCTGCCTTTTATATATATTATTTACTAGCAGCCCGCCCCAGCGTTGCCTGGGGGCAATGAGGCTTCAGGGCCAACCGCCCGCCCAGGCCCCCGCCCGCCCCGACATTGTCCGTGCATGCCCATGCACGGACACGTACCAGGCCCCCCTCCCGCCCGACTCACTCCCGCTCCGACATTTTCCTTTACTGCTGCCTCTTCCAGCCCATGCACGGACACGGACCAGGCCCCCCTTCCGCCCTGACTCCCTCCCGCCCCCCTCCCGCCCCGAGTCCCTCCCGCCCCCCCCCCCCCGCCCGACTCACTCCCGCTCTGACATTTTCCTTTACTGCTGCCTCTTCCAGCTGATAGCACTGCAAAGGTCCTTCTTGCCTCTGCCTGCATCACACAGTCTCACACTGAGAGTTTAGGAAAGCCTCGAAAACTTTCCCTTTCCTTACCTGTGCCGCCGCTCCTCACTGCACTGCCGCTCGTCACTGCACCGCCGCTCCTCCTTCGTCGTCATCACGCACGTCGCGTCGCGGTCATCACGCACGTCGCGTCACAGCCAGTGCTAGGTCCCGGCCGGCGCTACTTTCAGGGGACTACTTTGTTTTCAAACTGAATTTTTTTAATTTACTTTTATTTTTTAATTTATGTAGCCTATGTCCATCTACACACCCTGACATTTTCACAGATGTATCGTGTGTGTAGATTGGCGCTGTGGTTCCCAAGTTTACCTGGCCAAAAGGTGCAAGTTCTCTCTTTATAATAGTAGTATAGATTAGACCAATGTATTTTGTTCTTGCGTAGATGCCATTGCCTGGGGCATTTTTGCAATATATGTCTATTCTACTGTATCATGTTTATACTACTCCACAGAAAGTAAAGCAAAAATTGCAATAACAATAAAAGACAACTTGTCATACCCACAATACATTTGACATTGCCAGTTCTGTTGTTGGCCCAATAAGCCCCTTTTAGAATTACGAATCAGTTCAACACCCCCACTGACTTTTGGAGAAAGCACTTTTAACACATCCATTCACCCCATATGTTGGAATGTTTATGCATGTATTCTCGAGCAGAAAGCATGCGATTTGATAAAATGTAACTTTTGATTTTCGCAAATTACCCGGGGTATTTGAAGAATTAATATGTACATTTCTCCCGGTCAGTATTGCATCTGGGACATGTCTAAATACCCTTGAAAGTGCGTCCTGCTACTGGGACAGTGCTGTGGTAATTCCCTGATGCTAGGAGAGGGAAACAACCATTACAACGCAACTAAAACAACGCACTACCATTACAAGAAAACTTTTAAAACGCAGGATCTATTACAACGCAGGATCCATTACAACCCATGCCATTACAACGGAGCTGCTATTACAACGCATGCCATTACAACGTATGTACGGGTAAGTATTTAATTACATTTTAACCCCTACACCATCCAACACTTACCCTACTATTACACCCCCCTGGTGTTAGAATAGTAATTTTAACCCCTACACTATCCAACACTTACCCTACTATTACACCCCCCTGGAGGTAGAATAGTAATTTTAACCCCTACACTATCCAACACTTACACTACTATTACATTCACATTAATTAAATAAATAAATAAATACTTACCCATATTTACGTTGTAATGGCATGCGTTGTAATAGCAGCTGCGTTGTAATGGCATGCATTGTAATGGCATGCGTTGTAATGGATCCTGCGTTGGAAAAGTTTTGTTGTAATGGTATGCGTTGTGAATGTATGCGTTGTAGCGTCATACGTCCGCTAGGAGATATAGGGAGCATAAAACCTAAACATGAAACAGAGTTCAGTCTGCCTCTGGAGTCCCCTCATTAATTAATCTAGTATACATGTCTTTCTCTGTCAGTGACTCCCAGCCTAAATGTCCACTCCTCTCCTCTCCTTCTGCACTGTAGAGCTCCTAGTGCACACCTCTTCACTAGCATCTATAGAGTGCAGTCCTTGGGAAAGTTTGAGCTGCCTTTTAGGGCCCTTCCTTTTGATTCCACCTGCTTCCATTTGAGGGTAATTTACGCATGCAATTTGGCTGGTTTGCTATCCAAAATTTGCTATTCTTTAGTATATTTGGACACCAATGTAGTACAGCACAAATCTCTATAATAACGTTCGCAATCCGGTTTGCAAGCGATTAACAAATCAGAATTGTTTCATACACCACAACCTAAATTCTCACCAAGACTATAAGTAGGATTATTAGATGAGCTCATGAGAGATCATCCATATGGCCTTCATAAGTACAAGAATGTACACATTTTTGAGTGAGAAAACTAGATTTTTGAAATTAAATACAAAATAGCATTCTCCATGTTGATTGATAGATTGTTTCTGGAGCGTGCAATGATCTCTGTGCGACTGACTTCTTCAAGCCCACCACCCGCCCCTCCTCACACAGTCACATGATAAACCTACCAAATTGGATTGTGGTGAAGAGGGCAGGTCAAGCTCAACAATAGTATCAGAGAGTGAGAACTACGTCATAGTGTGCCACGCTGAGATTGATCTTTTGGCATTTGTGCTGTGCTGTCATTGGTTGGTTTATATGCCACTCAGTGCCGCCATGTTATTGGCTGTTGACACTGAGTGAGACTTGTGGGTAAAGAAATAATGTCCTGTTTTGAGACGAACATTTCACTTGTGAATGTTGATGTCATGTCTTAAATAGGAAACTTTTGAAGGCGATACGAGATCTGTTTAGTGGGAGAGTCCCTGTTAGAAAAGGAGAAGAGGCACCACCAGAAGTCACAGCAGGGCATCATATGGCCACGAATGTGGGACTCTGTACACTTGCATATGGGTGAGTCAATGGCATAAGATCACTCAAAAAGAAGATGCATTGATACTTCCACACTATGGCACATTTAATTTGAGAATTATTGAAAATCTGAGAAGGGTATTATATGAGATAAAGCCACCTCCCAGACCTGCACAATACAAAGCACTTAACACTTGGGAGTACATAGGTCATACCAGAGGGAAAGTGAAGTATCAGAGCAGATTCAAAAAGTTAGTATGTACTTGTGCTGAAGCTAGATAGGATGCGGAAAAACAAAGGTGGCAAACTGACATGATTGAAGGAGCTAGGTTAGACACTGCAATAACGAGTGAAGAACTACAGAAAGACAAAAAGAAGAAAAAGGATGGTAATGTAGAGAGTGCAGAGGGAACATATGAAGAAAGTGATAGCGCTTCTAGTGATGACTTTTTGGATGTGTTGTTGTTAACCCATCAACCACCTCATAATGAGACCCAACCTGCAAGAATGAATGGTGGTATTATCGGTGGAATCTCAGAAAAAGCCCCCCTCCCCAGCAAATACAAACCAGAACTTTATAGGAGAGAGTTCAGGAATTTGTGCTCCTGTTAACTTGATTGTTTCTAATGCCCCAGATGCAAAAACTGTTCTGATTACTATTGGTCCTGCAGTAGTCAATAGTTGAGTACAAGTGCTTCCAGTCAGGTACCGTAAGGTGTCTGTCAGACTTTTCCCAGGATTTTTACATGCACGCACACAGACTAAAGCATACAAACACACTCTCTCTCCTCTCTGTTTTGAATTTCTTGAAAAATGTTAGTTATTTCACAAAATATTAAGTACTGGTAACAACCTGCAGTGCAATTCCTGTCCACTGCCCCTTACCCCCTCCATAGCCTGCTTCACAGATAATGTATTTTACCATGATATGCCAGCGCAATTCTTGGGAAATCTGAAGCGCAACCCCCCCATCGTTTTACTGACTAAGCTACTCCCCTGCTCTCTGAAAAATAATCCAAGTTGTACAAGTTGCAGATGAACAAATGACAAACCCAGTGGCATGAGAAGTGCTTGTTAAATAGGGTCGGTTGTAGAAAAACACCAGTTCGTGGTGTGTGTTTCTAGCCCTACAAATATTTTATGATGTGATTTATTGTACAAGTTTGATTGCAGCATTTGATGTAGGCCAAAGGGAGTCGAGTTTCAAACTCAGGATGAAGACGTTGCCTTTAAATTGCTGAGTCAAGGACCAAAAATTGTATTATACCCTTTGATAACAAATGACAATTTGCCCCCAGATCTCAGAGATACTGTGAAATCTGAAGTCTCTGACTTCTGTGGAAAAGACATAAAAGCATTTGAGCCTACTTGCATGACTGTCAAACCTATTAACGAATACCCAAGAACCCCTCAGTACAATTTGAGTTACTGAAATGATTGCTGGAATTACTCCAGTGATTGAGTCAATTATAGGGCAAAGAATTTTGAAACAGATAATGGATAGTCCATGTAACTCCCCCGTTATGGGCTTACAGAAGCCTTGTGGTAATTACCACATAGTTCAAGTTTTGAGAATGATTAATAACATTGTTTTTCCATGTCGTCCTGTGGTACCAAATCCTGCTTTGATTTTATTTCAAAATCCACGTGAAGCTTAATGGTTCACTATGATTGATTTATGTCAGGTGATTCTCTATAGTCTCTTCATGAGGACAGGCAGTACCTTTTCTCGTTCTGGTTTTAGAACCATGTTTTGGCTAGGGATGGGTGGTAATCTCCTCTCCTCCGGTAGCGTTTGTGGTGTTTTGCCCATTCTGTGCTCTGCTTGAATCGCGGAGTTCCGGAAAAACGCCACCAACCACTGTGTGGTGGAGTTTTTTCTTGTGCGTTGTTTGCCAATGGTAAGTTGGCAAGCATGAGCAAGAAGATCGAGCAGTAAACGGCCACCTGGTGAGATTTCTCAACGCGGGCAATTGCAGCAGGTTGCTACTGCTCACGTTGAGAAAGCTGCAGCTTGTGTTGTTAATTCTGTCGCTTAAGTAGAAAATCTACTTGAGTGGCAAAAAGAAGCAGCAACCTCTGATGCACCGCAGGGTGCCATTCCCAATGATTTTACAGCATGGGACAAGCTCCTGGGGATAAAAATCAGTGCGAGCAGCGCCACATACTGGAACTCTAACTCACAGAACTCCACGGATTCTCGCAAAGTTTTAGGTAACTCAGCGGAATTCCACAGAGTAAAACTCTGCGACTTCTGCCCACCCCTATTTTTGGATCTGAGTCCCACAAGGGTATATAGAAAGCCCTTTGACTATTATTCAAATCCTTAAAACGAACCTTGAGACTTTAATAATCTATATATATAAAAACAAAAGTATGTCTGTTTGTCCTTTATGCATTACTACACCATTAATCCAATCGCCATGAAACTTTGGGAAGTTGTTGAGTACACTCCCGCAAAGGTTTCTGGCAAAAGAAAAATGTTTAAATGTGAAAAGTTGTTGAGTACACTCCCGCAAAGGTTTTTGGCAACAAAAATAAATTGGTTAAATATCGGCCCCCCCCGGACCCCCAGGGCCCTCATAATCTTTCCAATACTGAACGTTTACAGTTTACGGTGCAACTTGCTTTTGCAATGACCATCAACAAAGCACAAGGACAATCGCTGCAAGTGTGTGGACTAGATTTGGAGAATCCCTGCTTCTCACATGGACAACTGTATGTGGCCAGCTCACGCGTTAGAAAACCTTCTGATTTATTCATGTACGCACCAGACGGAAAAACAAAAGCCCTCAAATAAATAAACAGAATTTAAACAACACTTTAAAATGTTTTCCATATTAAAATGAATAAGTTTCAATAAAATGACACAATGTAAATTGAATGTTATCATAAAAAGTTTCCTTAAATTTCCTTTCTTCTGAGATCGCAGCAACGCGCGACGGGTAAGCTAGTGCCATATATTTTAGTGTTAGTGCAGTACATTGACGACTTCCTGGTCACATCAGAAACCTAAGAAGCATGTAAATGAGACATGTGGCATTGCTGAACCATCTGGATAGGAATGGACATAAGTGTCCTCGAGTAAGTTACAGTATTGTCAAAAAGAAGTTCTGTATCTCGGACATCACATTGAGAAGAGAGCGAGGAAGGTGTCGCAAGAAAGAATCTCAACAATTCTGAAGATGAATCTGCCAACCACCTAGAGAGACGTCAGGATGTTTTTGGGAAGGATGGGCTATTATCAACAGTGGATACTCGACTTTTCCCTAGTGGCCAAGCCTTTACAGAGACTGAGGCACAAGGATGTGTCTGATCCAGTAGCCTTGGAAAACGATTACTTGGTTTCTTTCCTAGAGCTGGGAGAAAGTCTCTCTTGTGCCCTGGCACTGGGAATGTCTGACTACGGTAAAGCGTTTGCTCTTTCTGAAGTGAGAGGATGGTCTGCTCTCTCACAGTGCTTACACAATTGCATGGGAATGCCCGAAGACCAGTAGAATATTTCTATGCTACCCTTGACCACGCAGCCTTATGGTGGCCTGGATGCCTTAAAGCCGTAGGTGTCTGCATAGCACCCTGCGAGAGTATTGCCATGGGTCATCCCCTACTGTATTTGTGACCCATTCAGTTGAGATTTTGTTAATGCATACACACACTCAACACCTGACCAATAGTTGATTGGCTGAGTATGAACAGATTATTCTTGCAGCAGAGAATGTGTCCCTCAAGTGGTGTGTTACACTAAACCCTGCTACACTTTTGCCCCTACCTGATATTGAAGGTGATGATAAAGAAATTGAGCATCACTGCCTCAATGTCGCTGAACTATGCATCAAGCCAAGAAAAGATATATAAGATGAGCCACTTGCTGAGTCTGATCTGAAATTGTTTGTTGATGGGTCCTGCCTGCAAAATGATGGCAAACGTAAGAGCTACTTATGTTGTCTGTACTGTCCCAGGAGTAGTCAAAGATCCCTAGCTTCAAGGAGTAACATCTGCACAGATGGCAGCATTGATCTCTCTTACTAGGGTGTGCTGTGTTTAGGAACAGCTGAAAGTGACTATTTCCACTGATACAACAAACTAAGGGAGGAAATATCCTGAATATCATACAGTTCATGCATATGGTCTACCTGGGACCGGTAAGTAACAGCACCCAGGTAAATTGGTGCTCATCTTAAATTTGATTCAGACTTGTGTGAAAATAAAAAAGAGTTTATATGGCTATATACCTGGGTGTGTATATATATAATTTGTAGATGACATTAATTGCTATTCCATTAATGGAAACTTTACTGCACATATTGACCATAATTTCACCAATTTTTTGGACATCACTGCATACATTGAGAAGGGCACCGTTGAAACATGTCTCAACAGAAAACCCACGGTGGGTAACACTCTTTTACATGCCACAAGTTTTCATGCACAGCATACTATCAGTAGTATTCATTATGGAGATTACCTACGTATTCGTAGAGCATGCAGTTCTAATGAAACATTGGAATTACATCAAAATGCAGCCAAACGAAGGTTTATTGAGAGAGGTTACAATCCCACCAAATTAGATCAAGCTATAAAGAAAGCTAACAACAAAGATAGATATCTGTTGTTGAAGCACATCGGTAGGGACGTAGCAACTGATACCTCTTCTAATCATACTTCAGTGGAGAGCAGTTCAGCCAACATCACAGAAGCTGCAACATGTAGGCTTATCACTACCTACAGCAAACAGGCCAATGCCATCAAAGGCATTATCAATGCACAATGGCCTATAGTTTTAACTGATGCTACTCTCAAGCAAATACTGCCAACAAGACCTATTTTAACTTGCCGTAAGGCATTCTCTATGCATATTGACCTAATTAGAACTAGTCCTGAATGTGACAACAAAACTAGCTGGCTTTCCCCAAAAAAAGGCTTTTTTAAGTGCAGCACCTGCTGTGCATGCAAATTTGGAGTGAACACTACGTCCTACTCCACGGCAGTTTCAGACACTCCAGTTAAACTCAGAGGTCATTTTACATGTCGCACTGAGTATGCCGTATACGTTTTACAGTGTAAGTGTGGGTTACGTTACATCGGCAGCACGAAGCTACATGCTTACGCACGTATAATAAAGCACCTACGTGAGACTGTAAAGTGTGACCCCACATATCCTGTTGCAAGACATATTAAAAATGAAACACAATAACAATCTAAATGTTCTTTAGTGCTATGTCATCGATAGCGTACCCCTAAACAAACGAGGCGGTAATTGAAAAAAGAAGTTGAGACAACTTGAATCACAGTATATAGTCGAACTCGATACCAAGTCACCTCAGGGTTTAAATTTATGTGAGGATCTACACAATTACCTATAGTCACATACAGCCTGACGAGCTTCATGTAGTGTCCTGTGCCATGTATTCTTATTCATTGCACCCTTATATTAGGGTAGCATTATCCATAATGTCACCTGGGCAGTATCTGACTTGAATTACCCCTGGGAGGTGGTTCCCTTTGCTCCACATAACGTAGTGCCTGGGGGCTCCCAGGCACATTAGAGAAATGAGTCTTAGGTCTTATACTAGTTGTACATTTAGACATTAATTATGGTATTCGTGTCAGCTGCTATATACACTTGTATTTGCACTTTTCATTCATGCACCTTTAATATAATGCACATTTGCACTTTCACTTTTCACTTTAATTTGCACAACAGTTCTGCACTTTAGACCTGACAATGTCATTAATGAGTCTTTTCTATTTACATCATTAGATGTCAATGGATTTTTACGATCATGTTTACATAGCAGTATTTGTACTAGCAATTCTGACTCATTTATTGAAATTTTTATATGGCAAAGAGATGTTTTTTTAATACGTGGCACACTTCAAGTATATATCTTTTAGGCATTTGTAGTCCTTTTTTTATTCACCCATTTTAAGCATATTTCAATACAGCATTTGTGCAACTGCTGTGGAAGACGAAAAAAGAGCAAAGTAGGGACCAGCAAGGTCCAAGGAACTCACCAACAGCAGGAGAGTCAGAGCAGGCCCCGAGCAAGCAGTGGAGCCCTCTGAAGCAGGAGAAGATCCTCAGGAGGACAAACAGGCCGAAGGCACAGGCGTCGCAAGAGGACCTTCAGCAGCTCACCAAAGACGGAGGCCCACCATGCTGAGGATGCAGTGAAGACACTGATCTTGGAAGTAAGACATGCTGGAGGTTGTAGCTTCTTGTAGCCTGAATATCTAAGGCAAGTAGACACGGTGCACAGGGACTTGGTCCCTACGGTTCCGACGAGGGATACTGGCCTCAAAGTTGCAGAGAGGACAGGTCAGGGCTCGTGGGAGTTGCAGAACCACCACCTGTGAGACTGAGCCTCGGGAAGCCCCTCAGATGACAGGAGCAGCAGACCGGTCAGCTTTGTTGCAGTGCCTGTAGATGCAGGGGAGTGACTCCTTCACTCCAAGGGAGATTTCATTGGGTGTCCTTCATGACCACAGGCCTGTTGAGGAACCTGAAAGAAGCACAGATGACGAAGAAGACTTGAAGAACAGAGATATCAGGAGCAGCAGGAGTCTTCTTTGGTGCAGTCTTGGTTCCAGTCGAAGTCCAACGAAGTCCAAGTGTCAAGACAAGTGAAGAGCAACAGTATTTTCTGGGTTGTGTCTTGTCCCACAACGATTCCAAGGACCCACCCACAGGTAAGACTGTAAGTACCCTGAGGAAAGTGGTGGAACAACTCAGGGGTCGCACCCAGAGGAGGGGCTGGGCAGGGTGAGGATACTCCCATGTCCTTAGTCCAGTTTCACGCCAGAGCAGGAGCCAAAGCAGTCTAGTGGCGCTGGCAAGCGCCCCAGCCTTATACACTAAGTCCTGTCTTGGAGGTGGTCACACCTCCCTGTGACAGAAAACCTATTGTTTTACCTTCCTCTGCTCGAGCTTGGCTCAGCAGCAGGAGGGCATAATCGGGTCTGTGGTTGGCAGAAGCACTAGCTTACTTGCAGTCCCTGAAATGCTGTTACCTGGAATACAGGGGTCTCCTAAGGATCCCCCCCCCTAGTACATGGGCTCATACTTCCAACACTGGTATCTGTGTTGGGGTATCTCTTCAACATGTTGGATATCAAACTTGACTGGGTTGGGTGCAGATACTATATAGTTAGACATCTCATAATGATTGATGTCCATTATATGTCTAAAAATGGCTGATCACACTTACAAATCCTGGAGAATAGACTCTGGGGTTAGTAGGGGTGTCCTGCTCATGCACAGACTTGTAACCAAGCAGCCTGCCCTCAGCAGTGAAGGGCTTACAATAGGGAAGACTTATAGCTTTTAAGTGCAGTGACCTCAGATATATGAAAACATATTTCTGTTGTGAGAGGTGAAAGCACCAACTCACACAGGCTGCAATGGCATGAATGTAGTCACAGTTTAAGTGGGCTCCCATGGGTGGCACAATACATGCTGCAGCCAATGGGAGACCCCTGGTGTAACTATACCCTTATGGAATCTTAGTACCATATAAGGGACTTACATGCTTAAACCAGTTACAATTGTGGAGATACCAAAGTACTTACCATGTCAATTAAGGGGAGAAAGCACAGTTGCTGGGGTCCTGATTAGCAGGATCCCAGCGACTCAGAGATGTTTTAAGGCATGGGCAAATTGGGCACTGGCCCAGGTCTTTTCAGGGGGGCCCCCAGGTAGAGCCAGCCCTGTTAATCCCTTGCACGCCGCATGCTGTTTCGTGCTGTGTGGGTGTTTTTAAAAGTGGTCAGGATTCGACGGCCCTCGGCCGTCCTCCGCACACATCCACTGTGACGCATGATGGCCGGGGGGCTGTCATGAGCATGCAAGGGGTTAAGCAGAAAGTCTTGCCCTAATACCTTGAATAATTCTTAAACAGATCCTTTTAAATATATTTTTCCTTAAATATATTTCAATGTTAGTGGCGTCTATTACAGATATTTTGCAGAGCACTGCTTCTGTTATCTAACACCATGCAACAGCCACTAAACAATATATATATATATATATTAGATCAAAACAGGACCTACATATGAGAAATGGGAGGGGTCATGAATATTATTTGTAATTAACATTAGTTAGCTGCTGCAGTATTATAATATTGAAAACACACATCACTAACCCTGAATATTAGATGTAAACACATTTAGGATTTGGAACAACGTACCTGTGCACTGTCAGTGACCTGGCCACAGAATAAACATAAGAGCTGAAATTAGAGATCCCTTGTAGATTGCCCCATACTTGACCTATGTTAAAGTAGAGAAGGAAAGTTTCTGTATGAACACCTATTTGCTTTTATTTGTTATTCTATAATTGTGGCTGTCGCAACTCTGTATCTTATTCTACAGCATATCAACCAACTGAGATACTTTACTATGCCTATTGTACAAATGTAGTTAATGGACCTCCATATGGCCTGCATATTGACTGAATTGATTGGTTATCCAAATAAATAGTTTTAATCGTATTCATTGATTCCTGATCCTCATTGTGGAGTCACATCGGCTTCACAAGTTAAATTGTATTGTTGATGATTCCTCCCTTTCAATCCTTCATGTCACCTTCAAATATTCATCTAATCTGCGAGTACAATCGTCGACGAATTGGTTAAGAGAGGAAACCCGTACAAGACCCAGGACGCTCCAGCAGTAACATTAGGGAGTTTTATATGAAATCAGTTTATTAGCTTTTGACCGAAGATTTTTTTGTAATTTGTATTGGGAAGACATGAAAATGGTGGTAAAAACCATACACATTTTAGGAAATGAAAATAGCCTTCCTTCAAAACACTGTAGATTTGAGATACAGTGTTGATTAAGGAAAAATGAAACAGTGCAGGACAGGGAAGTGGAGCAAGAATTGTAATATGTGTTAAAGAAAATGAACAGGGCAAGTAAAAATACACATTTTAACCCCTTAAGTGCTGCTGACGGCCAATGGTCGTCAGCAGCGCTACCTCCCCAGTGCTGCGCACGACCATTGAACGTCCATTCAGCACTAGTTCTAATGGACAGCGCAGCACTGGGGAGAAATGTTTACACGCAGCTAAGGTGTTAAACGAAATGAATAACATTGTGAAAAAACTACAGAAATGCAAAGAAAATTAAGAAGAACAAGAAAGAAAGCCATTTTTCAGAAAAGGGAAGCAAAAGCAATAAAAACTATTGGCAAAAAATATAGATGACCAAAATCAGTTGGGTGAAAAAGACACCTACCTTGTTTGAATGAGAAAGTGAAAGCAATCAAAACAAGAAAGTGCATTAGGAAAAGCAAAACTATAGGGTGGTGAAACAAAAAACGAAATGTGAATGGATCATGCTACAAAAAAAGGCAAGAAAAAAAATGAACTAAGAAAACTAATGGAGCAGAAAAAGGATATAGAGAGAACAGATACAAATGAGAAGGGGTAGTAAAGTTAGAAAGAAAATGAAGTATACAAATGTTAAACTGCATTAGGATTATACTTCTCCTGTCTTTGTTAGCCTAATGTTGTCCTTATTTGGGCTGGGCGTCGTTTGGTCGTGTTTTGACAGTGCTTGTCGTCTTTTGACAAGCGGTTGTGCTTGCTTTTACCTGGCAGTAATGGTGGGCGGCTGCAGTAGGGGGTTCTTGTAGGAGGCGGGGCTCCTCTTTGCCTTCCCTGCTGCCACACGAAAAGCCCTGCTCTGCGTGCGGGAGGCCGGGCAGTACCACTCTGCTACCAGTTGCTTTCACGTCCTCCTCTCTCATCCCTCTTTCCGAGCGCAGCGCAGGGACAGAGCGCATCCTCCGGGGCACCGGCAGATGTGAGCCAGACCCCCCCCTGCACACAGCACCATCCGTCAGCCCGAGCCGGGGTCAGAGCCTGCGATGTGGCAGCCGGCGTCAGAGAGACTGCAGGTAATGGTCGGAGGAGGGCATGGGCTGGGCTGGGGGGTAAGAGTTGCCTTTGGCTCTCAATGCTTCAACTAGAGGGGGCGATCAGGGATAGAATCCGCACCCTGTGTCGTGAGCTAATTAGGAGGATCTGCAGAGGGACCCCCCTGTGATGTAAGGGGCAGACGCGTCATCTCGGAGGGGTAGTTCTGGGGCCACAACTCGGGGAGTTTCGGTGGAGGCGGGAGGGTCGTGGAGGGTCTCGGGGGGTTGTCTGCTTAATGCAAAGGGGCGAGAGAGCTTTAACTGGTTGCACACTGCACAAGAACTCAAGTTATATATTTCACCTTGTGTGTTTGGGGGGGCACTTTGCCTCGTTGAGGTCAGGGCTGCGTATTACATACGTGCATCTCGTGGTATGAGTTGCATTTGCCTCGTGCCTGGCCCTGCACTTATCATGCCCAACCAAGGCTGCCCCACAAGAAACATATATCCTTCCCTATGAACATGCCCATTCACCGGCACGCGAGAGGACATCCCCATTTACTTCCCGTTACTTTGGAGGGTAGTAAGGTATGCACTTTTTATTTAAACCCAATACGCTTCATCTTGTTGGCATAAAGAGACAGCATCACTTCACTTTAACTTGGCATAGTATATGCTCATGTGGCATGATTCCACGCAGTCTTCACCACCATCCCTCAAGGGTCATTCTCGGCACTTCATCTCGAGATGCGTGCACAAACCTTCCCAGTGCATGCACAGCAAATGATTTGTATACTTGGTTTATACACCGTCTATTTTGACAACGTCTGCAAACACCTTGGACAGGGCATCACTGTCACCTCAATATAGCTGGCGGCCTGTGCGGCACAGAGTGTTTGCTGAAAGCAGTCTGTTTGTTCTTCAATAGTTTTTGGAGTTGAGCAATGCCTGAATGCACGTCTGGCTGCCCTGCACGACAGTACTGAGCTCTCCCAGTTGTCTTTGCTGCAGGGGAGGAGGTTTTTTTTTTTGCTCGTTGCTCTTTGGTTCCTGAAATGTTCTCCAGATGGTCAGACAGACGAACTGCCAGATGTATTTTTCACAGTCCCACAAACTAAGTCTTGGCAGAGTGAAGGCAGCTTTAAATCTCTTTATGAACTTTGAAGAATCTTCTCAAGTGTTGAAATAAAACTTGGTGTAAGACGTACCATTTCAGGCAGAGGGGGAGGGGGGACATACACCACTTAACATTAAAGAGTTTGGTGAAGTGGATAGAGCCATAATTGTTTGTATAAATCGTACACGTTTTCCGTTGGTGCATTTAAAACATTCAAAATGACCCCTAATTAAATTGACAAACAACATTAATTCGTACCATGTTTCCACCTAATCCATATGAGACATCCCTGTTGCTCCTCCCTCCTTTTTTATGTTTTCCCCCTCAAGCAGTCTCACTCTCACTTTTAGAATTTGGTCAATAGGGAGCACTGTAATGTGTGGGTACAAGTGTCTTTAATCCTAGGCTTTATCACAGCTGCTGAGCGGCCATGTCATGTAAGACACATTTTGCCATTCCTCATTGTTTAGCCGGTGCTACTTTTTTTGCTGGTATTTTTGAGACCATACTTAGTTTTAAAATTAAAATTGCAAGTCGCAGAAATAAACTCTTCTTTGGCCAACATGCGCGCCCAGTCAGAAAGAGTGGGTTTATTTTGGAAATTCCCTGCCCACATGCTCATAGATAGTTAGTTGTTCGCTGACTCGGGTCCATATTACAAAATCTTTCTAGGTCTGGCAGCATTCCACAAGGTCACTCCAGTGCAGGGGTACTAACGTTTTGAGACTGTATGCTTGGCCTTTCCACCTGTGTCTCAGCCATCATTATCATGAGTGACCGTCAATCGGTCATTATAACTTTATTTGAGGACATGTTGTATCCATAAAAGTGCAACAAAAAATACATTCAATTCATTACATTGAAAACCATAACCATACATAATTATGACATGCAATGAATAAAAAAGTTTAGTAATCAAATGCCCTCAAAAGTACATAAAGAGCAAATTCATGCATCAGAGCTATACAGTGTTCATGGAGAAATGTGAATGAATGCTACTTTATTGATCCGTTAATTAAAACCTACAATATGACACTCTTACATTATCATGTGACACTTCATAAATACATATCCTTTTAAATAAAGAATGTTTTAAAATACAATTAAAACCAATATGATGTAATCCAAACTACAAGGTGGAAACCGGTTTAAACAGCATAGTTCTACAGTTGTAACATTTCATAAAGTCTTATTGCACTTAACAGGACCAATACACCTTAAAATTCCTATCTACACTGTTGAAGTTTAATCCACATGGAGCAACGGGCTCTTACATCCGCTTTAAACAAGGCACCCAATCTTGTCTCAGCTACAGTGACCTGTCATCAGGGGCGGCTCTAGGCTCATGGTGGCCCTGGGCAGGGAACATAAGTAGGGGGCCCCGGAAGAGGGGGTCTGGACGGGGCGGAGCACCAAGGCCAGTGAAGAGGGGGGGTCAGGGTGTTTGGAAGTGGAACAGAGCCGGAGGCCGCCAAATCCCTGCCAGAGGCCGCCACGCAAATATGTATCCATCCTCAGAGGATTGTTATATTAAGGATTTATTTTGGCATGGTGGCCCCTGGAGTTTGGTGGCCCTGTGCAAGTGCACAGCTTGCACATGCCTAAGGCCGCCCCTGCTGTCATCTTCAGTTTGGTACCTGCAGCGGTCTGTTGTTTACCCAGCCGAAAACTATGGCCCAATTCAGCCCACAGTCTATTTAGCGTTGCAGTGTTTGTATTCTCTCCCACTAACAACTTACATTGAGATCAACCGTTTGTCGATTATCTGTCCAGTGGCTGAAAAGAATAGGTTTGCATAAAAGGGCCAATCCTGAGTTTGAAGTCTGTTGATTTTTCATAAATATAAAATCAAGTTGCCTGCCTCTGGCCATTGACATAGTATCATCTATCTCAATCCAATTTTTCAGAATATCTGAGACCAGGTACAAGATAAATGTAAGTAATGACTGTTTTTTTAAAGACATATATGTCCTGAAGAGTTGTTGGAATAGGACAGAAACATAGACTGCCCCTACGAATAGGCCCATCTTGGATAAACAACAAATCAGTGTTTTTGGTACTTTGTTTTTGTATGGTCTTGAGTCTATTGATCTTGTAAAAACGCTATATTTTATAAGTTGACCATAAGCAGGTGGGAGTCTTGGGTCTCTGTATATAATTTATGTAGGAATAGGGCTGTCATAAAACAGACATAACCTAAATTGATCTCGTCCCTTCTCTCTGATATTCTAAAAAAACAGATTGATGTAGTATGTTCTACAATTTTGGTTAAAAATTAGAAGATTTATTCAAGGATCACTTTTTCTATTTCTTGTAGATGTGGGTCCGGCACAACCCTATCTAGTGACTTGCACATGCCCACTTATATGGGACACTGTTTAGATTCGGACGAATGCGGGAATGTTGGATGGTCAGATTTATGTGCAGCTACGGAATTAGTGTTATCTCTGCTGCTGATTTCACTGACACAATGTACTTGACTTTTTGTAGTCAAAGTAAAATGACTTTAACCTTTATAAATAAATAAATCAACATGTGAACACAAATCACATCTTACCTCTCAAGAAACTTGTTGCTCCATCTTAGGGCCTAATTACGATGTCAACACTGTAGCGGTCTGGAACCGCCATAGTTTGGCGGTTCCGACCTCACAACTTAGAACACCTATTTTGGAATGGCAGCTTGCGCGGCAGGCGGAAAAGGCCCGCAGCACAAGCTGCTGTAGCAAAATGGGTGTCTGGGAACATCCTGCACCATGTGGCAGGCACCTCACGGTGCCTGCCACATGGTGCAGGGATGTTTAGAGGGGCTACATAGGTACCCCCAGGCCCCAAGGTGGAGGGCCATGGGGCCCTGCAATGGACCCCAAAAGCACTATCTGTTTGCTTTTTCATAGCGGGCGGACCGCCATGAAAGGGCAGGCGGAAAGTGCCATCATAATCCTGACGGCGGAGCGGAGTCTGCCTCTGCCGTCATTAGGGGTTTATGGTGGATTACAAACAGTGCAAAGAGGGGCTATATTTAAAGCGTTTTCTAGCGTAAGCTCTAAACTGCTTTTAGATTATTTTAGATGCTGTTAAACTTGTAATTGTTTTTGCTACCTGGCACTTGCACACTGCAATTTCTTCTGGTCCCGGTCCGACGCTGCATTTCTGGCCGTATGTGCGGAGGGGCGTGGTCCCCAACCCCCCCCCCCCCCAGGCTTCCCTCATTTCGGGTGACTGCACACTCAAAGGTACATGTGTGCACAGATGCGCAGCGGACGCGTCGCGCCAAAGGCAAGACGGTCTGTGCCCGTCTGTACCGTGGCCAGCGCCTGTTATGCTGCCCCTCGCAATAACGACAAAACCATCTCCTGGACGCGAGATTCCCTTCCGAGTCTAAGGAAGACTATGTGCCCAGATGGTCATGTTATTGATCAATCTTCTTCCATTCCGTAAGGCACTCAAGACCTGGTTGTTTCCATAACACTTCTTCCTCAATCATTGTCATATCTATCACTAGCGCTGGGACGCTCACGGGCAGCCATGCGCTTTACAAATCTGTAAAATAAAATAAATAGTGGGTGCTAGACTCCCACATTTTTGTAAAAATTGTAACTCTGTCTTAGGCAACACAGTGGGACTACGCGGAAACACTAGAGCAATCCCATTAAACTCTGTGTTAATGAAACCTGGAGACAGAATAAGAGCCTGCCTTATTAACTGCAGGTCACTGCTCAAACATGCAGACAACATATGGTTATCTTGATCTAATATTGATTGGGATTTGATGTTCCTGACCAAAACCCGGTTAAAAGAGGAATAGCTCTCATATCAAGCATGGTGGTATGCGGTCTGTTATAATCACCGGCTAGACACTACATTTGTATATACATCACATTTGGCATCCAAGCGCTCTGATTTATGGGCTCCAGTCATTTTATTCATTGACGCTCATGCTAAATGCTCTACTACCCCTAGGCCTCTGCAGCAAGAAGTTACTAAACCTCCATGACTTCTTCTGTGTTAATTTATATTTCTATTTATACCTTCTTTTGACAATATTGCTTATGTTATCATTATTTTTGACTGTATCTGCATTTCTTATTTGTTATGTTTATACTCTCTTTATTTTCTAAACCCACTTGTTACATTGTATATGAACCTACTGCCTTCATTGTTTTTATATTCTGCACATTGTTGTAATTCATTTGTCCTAATAAACTTTTTCTGAACTTAAAAAGAGGAATCTAGACCGGCACAGGCTCGAGCTATCCCGCCAGGCTTTAAAGTATGCTGTGCAGACACCACGGGAGATAAACAAAAAAGGAGGTGGAGTAGCCATCATTGTGAGAGACTCCTGGGAGTTTTCTTCTACAGAGCTGCACAATATGGGCTCCATTAAAGGCTTGAATTTCTGTATAAAAATTGGTCCCACATCCTCTCTCGCAGGTCTATTGATCTACACACCACCTGGCTGCTCTCCCAGCCTAACTTTGGATATCTGCAATCTCATTGCGCAGAAGTCACTACATTATGCTAACTACACAGTCCTAGGAGAAGTTAACTTACATATTTTGGACCCCAACTGTACTCCTGCATCTCAGCTGATGATGTCACTTGGGGGGTAAATCTCTCTCAACATGTAAGATTCCCTACCCACCTTGCTGGCAACATTTTAGATTTGTTTTTTTCTAACATCCCGTCCTTGGTCGCGAATGGTTTGAACAGACCATTTCTTGGTCCCTTTTTCTTGTATTAGGAAAACACCACAACTAGGTGGAAAAACCCGTAATATACCTAAATGGAACTGGAAGAAACTGACGCCGGAATTCTTAGGCCCAGCTCGGCTGGAAAGCCAACCTCCATTCAACAATGACCTTAACACCAACTCGAATGCCGTGACCAGGTGGATCTCGGCCACCTTGGGCAATTTAGCCCCAGTTAGGTTAGGCGGATCCTCTAGAAATTCTCTGTTGGCCCACTGGTTCTCTGAGGAACTGAAAGTGGATAAAAGTAAATGTGAACAAAAATAAAGCCTTTGGAGGAAAGAATATTGTCTTCGGCCAAATTGATTTACAAGGAAGCTCCAAAAGAACTCCATAAATATATGGGGGCTGCTAGAAGTGACTACTTTGTAAATCGAATTAATACCGCGGAGAACTCCTGCAAAGAAATCTTTAGGCTAGTCAGTTCTTTTACCAAGCCAATAGCACTTGAAAGTAAGATTCCACAGTCACCGTCATTGTGTGCTAAATTGTCGAATTAATATGAGGAAAAAATCTTGAAGGTCTATAAAGTCTTCACGACTAGAATGGAAACAACCGAATCAGATGGGATGGAAACCCATGTTGGGGAGGTCTCCTTCTCAGAATATCCTTTCATCTCACAACAGGAATCATTGGTAGAGATCCTGAAATGCAAATCGGGGTCCACAGAAGATCCATGCCCCCTAAAAGAGAGCACTGGCCCACCTTATCAATCCACCTTGAACCACCTATGGAGCATTTTCCCGGAGTCTTGGAAAAATGCTATGCTACTCCCTCTCTTGAAGAAGCCCAATGTTGATCCTTGTGAGCTTAACAACTACCACGCAATCTCACTATTTCCAGCACCGGCTAAGATGCTGGAAAGATTGGTTCAACGTGAACTGACCAATTTCGTGGAAAGACATGGCATTTTACACAAAGCGCAGTCCGGATTTCGGGCTGGCTTCAGCCCAGAAACAGCTTTGCTGGAGGTAGCATATTCTATAAGAATGACTATGGACTCAGGAGCCTCAGCCATGCTAGTGCTCCTGGACTTGTCCACAGCTCTCGATACAGTGGGTCCTACTTGCCAGGCTTAACTGTGCGTTAGTAGAGGGGATGGATCTCGCCTGGCTAAGGGGTCCTATCTTAGTGACCGCTGCAAAGGGTCACTCTTTACTCGTTTAAATCAGAAGCGTAAAAATACCACCTCTCCCTGGACTGAACTCTCCAACCTTCGCCCTATCTCTCTTTTGCCCCTCCTGACCAAACTGGCTGAGAAATTTGTCAACACCCAGATCTCCAGTTTTATCGAAGCAACAGGGGGCCTGGACCAATCCCAATCAGGGTTCAGGCCCAACTACAGCACCGAATCTGCACTCCTCTCCGTGACCGATAACCTCAAGATGTCACAGGATAGAGGAGGCTCAATGATTCTGGTGCTGTTAGACCTGTCAGCTGCTTTCGATACTGTATCTCATAAGATCTTGTTGAACCGGCTACAAGGAGTGGGCATTAGAGGTCAGGCGCTTGCATGGTTGGAAAGCTTTCTCTCTGGTCACTCACAATCTGTCAGCTTGGGCCCCTATCACTCGATCTCTAGGGCGCTCACTAAGGGGGTGCCACAGGGCTCATGTCTAAGCCCCACATTATTTAATGTGTATGTGGCCCCCCTTGCTGATATTGTGAGGAAGTACGGATTCACACCAGTGTCGTACGCCGACGACACTCAACTCCTCTACCCTTTCCATGCCCCTGACCCTAATGTTAGGGAAAACTTTGCGGAAGGCATGAGGGCCATCTCTAACTGGATGGCCGCCAACTACCTCCAGTGCAATGTCGGGAAGACAGAAGTGATGTTCTTTGGGAAAGCTAGCCTGCTCTGGTCTCTTGATTGGTGGCCCCAAGATTTGGGACCTGTACCCTCCCCTAGACCCACCATCAAAAATCTGGGTGTGAAACGACCAAAATCTAACCCTAAAAGAACATGCAAATGTAATTGCAGGTGCTTGCTTTCACACCATTGGACTACTCAGGCGAGTCTTTCCTCTGTTACCGTACACCTACAGAAAGACCCTGGTTCAAGCCCTTGTAATAAGTCGCCTCGGCTATTGCAATGGGCTTCTGATACAAGCCAATGAGGATGCCATCAATCGATTGCAGGTGGTCCAGAACATGGCGGCAAGACTGATTCTGAATGCCCCTCCTAGAACATCTTCTGGACCCCTGTTGAAAAAACGACACTGGCTCCCAATACGCCAACGGGTTAAATTCAAAATTTGCTGCACTGTACATAAATGGCCCCAAATATCTAGCCAAACTACTTCAGCCCTACAAACCGGAACGAGATCTACGGTCAAGTAACCTACTCCTGCTCAAACCACCATTCATTAAAAAAAACAGACAAGGCGGCCGAGCCCTCTCATCAGTGGGGCCGGCCATGTGGAATAACTTGCCGCTCAGCTAAAGACAGACCTCCAATCACCTCACCTTTAGAAAAATGTTAAAAACAAATCTGTTTATGGAGACATAACTAAAGGATGCCCCCTTTTGCATTCTCTGGCTATCTGTACAGTATCTTTGCCGCCTGTTGCTGTCAAAGCGCGGAGATAACCCTTTCGGGCTCGATTCCTGCGCTATAGAAATATATAAATAAATAAATAAAGCCAAACACTTACGTTGTGGGGTACCACAGGGATCAGCTTTGTGCACTTTACTTTTTAACATATATCTGGCTCCCCTCTTCTTGCTCATTGCCAAATGGAAAATAAAAGCTATTTCCGATGCGGACGACACCCAGTTGGTATTCGCCTTCAAGGACCACTCAGTTGACTCCTTCAGACTCAGGGGATGTCTGAAGGACATCTCCAGCTGGATGAACAATAATACATTTAAGCTTAATGCAGAGAAAACTGACCTCCTGTTTTATGGCAAAGGCAACCCCCTCCCCCTCCCTGTCGGCCGGACTGTGGTGGCCGGAGGAAATGGTACTCCCCCCCCCCCCCCTCCCTCAACCAAGGCAAAAAACTTGTGCTTAAAATGGGAACCCCGACCTGACGTTCACAACACAAGTATGATACATTGCATCCTCTTGCGTCGGTATACTGATCAGCCTGACAAGGTTTCTACACTTATTACCTGAGAGCTGCCGCAGAACCATTGTTCATTCATCTGCGACATCGAGGTTGGACTATGCAAATAGTCTCTACCTGAGGCTGCCTGCATATCTGATTAAGAGATTGCAAATGGTGCAAAATGCGGTTGCAATGTTAATCAGAAGAGTGCCTTTTAGAGAACACATTTCTCCGCATATTAAACAGCTCCACTGGCTACCTGTAACAAAACCGATATAATTCAAAGCCCTGACTGTAGCCTTCAGGAATTGTGTTCTTTACTAATTAGTAGAGGCCGGGTTGATCCCTCCCGCCCGTGGTTGCAAGGTACCCGTGTCCATATATGGTTCCATTTTGAAAAGGCAGAACCATTGGGAACTTTTAGCAGTGCAAATGTATGCAGCAATAACAACTACATTAGCAGATATGCTCTTACTGTATAAAGCAGTAATGTACTCACTATTTTATGGTATAAGGATCTTGCAAGTCAAACACTTCTGTGTCCATATAGAGGCCTAAAGCACAGTTCCTTTATAAGTTCCTAGAATTCCGAAGTCTCCAACATTATCCCTTTTTTTATGGAAAGAGAATTTGAATTCATTATAAAATATGGTAATACACTCCTTCTTCCATACCTTAAACCTCTTCTAAATGTATTGTCTTTTTTTTTTCTTCATCCTTAAACATCCTTTGATTACACATACAGTCCCACTGGCAAGTGCTGTCTTCAAAACAGCCTAATCTGAAGAGTCACTCTGTCATCAATGAAGCCTAGCCTCTTACACTTATTATAGAATGTCACATACCATAGAGCTAAACATTTTTTTATGCAAAATATTGTTTTATACAGGGTCTTTTATTTTACAATGTATATAGCGCTGTTTTCCAGATGTGGGTGTGAAGCAGTCCGACTCTCACACCGGATTTCTGGTGCCATTTTGGAAAATATGGCTGGTATGGAATCTGTTTGATCTATGTTGAGGTGTTGGATGATGCACTTGAAGATCGGAGAAGTCCTCCAATCATTGTGCTGTGATACGTTATTTATACACTACCACGGGGTGCTGCGGTAACAAGTGAGAAAAGTGGTTGTGCTTGCAACTTTTTTTTATGTTTTTGGGAGAACATTTTCTGTGTTTGCTATTGAGTTTGTCCCAATTAGTATTCAGATGACAATATGTGGAGGATTTGAATGCCTTAGACACTTGGGTATAGCTTTATGGTTTAAAAACTTTTACTGTCCTGCTCAAACTGTATTTCTTGTTAGGTCGATGCCTACCAGGCAGCGCAGCTGTTTGGTTGCCAATAGACTTCTTGTGGGCATCCTGAAAGGTTCCCTGGGAATGCATTCTGCTCATTGCTAACCATTGGCTTGGTGTTTTGTAATCACACATTTTCTTGCTTTCCATTTTCGGTCTTTATTTGGTTTAGGTTGTCCAGCATCAGTTGGTCCCTCCCGCGGAGCAAAGCTTGTACACCATTGCTCCTTGTATTCTTCCACGAGTCCTCGCTTTCTCTCACATGCCTTTATATTTTGTTCTCATCCTGTCGCATTTGCTGTGCGTTCAAAGACGGTGGTCAAATGTTAAGCTCTGTCTTCCAAGGGAGCTTGGTGTTTTCCCTGACTTCAAAGAGAGAATATTTATGTGACAATCTTGCTGGTCCTGGGAAAGAAAAGTTTTTTTTTCTAGCTCACAACAAAATTTTAATGTCTGTAAATGAATTGTGAAAATATTTCATATAACAGAATTAGCATAGCAAAAATGAAGCCGTTTTTTGTAATTCAGAAGTGTGGTGGAAATAAATATTTGAATATGATCAAAACAAATCAGTACTCTATGTGATGCCATTCCAACACATTATCATTTGTGCACTATATGGTTTTATCAGTGAAACTATATGTGCAAATGGAGCAGTCATTCCAATTGAAAATGTGTTGTCTGTAATGGCAGTGTGCTAACACACCATGCATACTCCTAGCCACTCCACTCTACACCACTCCACTCTACGCCACTCTCTGCCACTTTACCCATGGCCACTCTACTCCACTCTGAGCTATTCCACACACTGTCACTCCACTCTGTCACTCCACGCCACTTTACTCTACCATATGCCACTCCACACTATGCCGCTCCGCTCTGACAGTTTACTCACTCTATGTTGCACCACTTCACTCTACACCCCTGCACACCATTCTACGACACACACTCTACACCCCTTCCACTCTACACCCCACCCACTCTACACCCCTCCACTCTGATTCTGTACTTTACTCTACAACACTCTACTCCAATCTACTACACTACACTCTATACCACTATACACCACCACACTTTATGTCACTTCATTCTAGGTTACTCTACTCCGCTTTATGCCTCTCCACCCTACGTTACTCGACTCTCCGCCACTGCCTGCCACTGTACTCTATGCCACTCCACAATACTCTACTCTGCGCCACTCTAGTATGACACTTTATTCCACTATTTGACACTGTATTCCACTCTATCATGTTATTGCAGTCTTCGGCCCTCCATGCTACCACACTACTACACTCCATGACACTCTACTCTGCTCCCCTCTACTCTACTCTTTGCTATTCTACTCTGATAGTCCACTCAATGACACTCCACTTCTCTATGCCACTAACCTTTAGCCATGCATCAGCCACGCTGGTGTAGAACATGGCTAAAGCACATTGGCAAAGCCATTTGCTCTTGCATAGGCGAGACCCATTGGCTTTGCCAATGCTTGTTGAGGTTTCTCCACTGGGAGAGGCATAACAAGAACTTGGCATCAAGGTTTCCGTGTAGGATCTCTGTTTGTAGCCTGACAGAGGCTACACAGTCGCCCCATTCATTCATGCACGGAAATTCTTTGCTCTGCCTCATTTTTTATTTTTACAAATCTCCACACGACAATGGAAGTTGGCTTTGGCAAACATTTTTCCTCTATTAGTTAGTGGTATTGTCAAAGAAGGAGCATAAATCATTTATATCTAGGAAATGGCGCTTTCCCCCACAGACATGCACTTTTGCTTTGTTTTGCTGTATAGAGTACAGTTGTGCAATGCTCTGTACACACAAAGTTATGAAACTACTTTTATTTGTCTTCTGGATGTAATTTGTATTGAACTTGTGGTTTTGGCCTTGGCACAAAACAACCTAATTACTTTTGTATGTGGTTTTATGAAGTAAATACTGTTTGTTGGCATTCATTGTTTCCTTTTAAAGCAGCTCTTTAAATTGTGAAACAGTCGATCCGCTCTGTATATTCCTAAAATTCTGCCGCCCCCAGAGGATAAATTGTCATATTAATATCTGGATTTCTGCTCTCCCAGGCCTGTCCATGTGGTGCACAGAGGCAGTAGAATATGTTTGTTAAGAAGCCAATCTTTGTATGAGCTGGGAGCATCGCACCGTCTTAAATTCCTTTCAAATCATTAAAACAATTCAAACCTGCTACAGTGTTAATAACAAATTGTGGTATAACAATTACTGCACTATAAAGCTTTCAATATTTGTTTTTTCCCCTTAAAGTGTCAATGAAACAGTGGAAAGGGAAGAAATGACTGGGTTAACAATGCAATTGAAACCCCTTTTCTCAGTTAGGGGGACTTAAATTAGTTTATACAGCGTGAACTAAAATTGTCCAATTCTGTAGTGTATTCTGGAATAGGTGTGGCGCAGCGGCCAGAGAGGCTGACTCACGAACGCGGGGCTCACGGTTCGATCCGGCGGCCTCTCAGCACGACGTGACTCAGGGCAATAATTCACTTAATCTCCTCGACAGACCCCAGCGCCTGAAACCTTATGGGGTGATATGTTAGCACTTTACAAATATGGATTATTTATTCTGCCTAAAATGGGTTTGACGCACTTGCCTCATAATCCCTCAATCCTGCATAATTTGTAGATTTTTAACAAAAATTGTTTTCTCATTGTATGAGTCCAAAATCACTCTACTTAGTGTGAAATGTCATGCTGAACACTCTGCAACAGTAGATTCTGGATTTCCTACACAAGATGCTCTGCAAAAGTTAACTGGCCTCCTTTCAAAGGTCGATCTGTGCTGTGGAGGCATTTAACCTCATGCGCGCTAGCGGAATTCGGCTCCTGCGCTGAGATTTTTTAAATCTCACTTTACGTGACGAGCTGGGCTCGTCATCAGCGTGCGAGGAGGCTACGCCATGACGAGCCCAGCTCGTCATCAGCCTGGAAGGGGTTAAAGAGTTGACCAATTTTCCTCATGGTGGTAACTTCCCCTGTTAGTTGACTCGGATATGGACATTTGTCTACAGTGGGAGACAAACAACCTTAAAAATATACAACTGCTATACAGAGAGGAAGAAATGATCCCTTCTTTGTCAAGAAAATATTTGTTTGCTCTTCACACAAATTCATGCTTAGAAGAATCCCCATCATGACTGAGCTAACCCAAAAATGTAAGATAAGTTGTAAAAAAAAGCATAACTGAGACGACTTGAATAAAAGAGGGAGAGAGAGAAACTCTGTTTATTTAGACCACAGCCTCGAGATCGAGTACAATTCAGAACATTGTACAAAACGAATCAATATCAAGACAATACAAACATTTTATAAAATCAGACAGTTACTTTCTGTACAGCTCCACATATATACTTCTACTAAAATACATTTCATGAGTATTCTAGATTATAAAATCTTTAAAATTATAAAAACCCACTATACATAATAAAACTGGGAATTATTATCTTATAAGATAAGCAAGTTCTTTACATTTAGCGTTGTTCATTTACTGTCGTACAGTCTTGGACCTATTGGGCTTGCCTCGCCTCGGTTTTTACCCTTCAACTTTTCGCTGGTGATGGGGTACTGGTAGATTCCTCCCTATAACTTCTTAAGCATTTCCCTCGCCAATTAGTTGACCCCTTTCAGATAGTTACCAAGTGCGATTGCTATATCCAAGTGTTCCATTCCTATCAGCAACTTGATTGCTTGGGCGCGTAGTCTTATGCCATATTTTATAAATAAAGGTCTTAAGAAGCGTTTTCTCAGTTCTACACACGTCAAACAATCAAGTAATATGTACAGCATTTCACACTTGGACCCCAATCCACATTTGCATATACTGTCAGGGTATAACATTTCTGCCTTAACTTTCCCCTCCAATAGCCAAGGGATGGTCCCAGTTCGGATTTGCAGAATGTAACACCTAAATCCGTAATTCGGCAGGGTTTCTAAATACGGATACCCTGCCTCATTTTCCCATGATTCTATCATGTTTTGGACTGATTGTTTATTTCTCAGGTATCCTAAGTCTTGCATTCTGGAATACTCCCTTCCTTTTGCTCTTAGTGCACTCTTTGTGAAATCTATGTCTAAGGAGTTCGGATTTACTCCCACATTTAGGCTACAAATTATCTCCTTTATTTTCCTTTTTGCCTCTAACGCCCATCTTAGGTTACTGAGATGGATTTCCTCGCTGCACCAATGTGAGACCTTTTGGGCTTCCCTTAGGGATTGATGTTTCCAGAATCTTGCCACAGCCATTTTGGCTTGGGTACTCCATCCTATCATTCCTGTTTCCAGTCTAATTGCCTGTATCATTGCTGACTTTGGCAGGGACAGTAGTATTTTTAAAGCCTTACCTTCCTCTCGATCCCATCCTCCTTTACCACTAAAGAGGAGCACCTCTACACCGTACAGTACTTTGGGGGGGGGGGGGGGGGGGGGGGGGGAAATCATGGCTGCATATGCCTTTAGCAGGGCTTTGTGTGACATGTCCCCATAGTTTTTGTTGAATTTTTTCGGCCACAAATGGAGGAAGATGCTTTTGCCTTTTGATTTTCCAAATGTTTATCCCATTTTAGAGAGGATTCGAACCATAGACCTAGGTATTTGTATTCTTTTACCGTTTCTAATTTTGTTTTATTTAGGTACCAACTAAAGCTCTTGGGCCTTTTTCCAAAGCACAGGATCTTTGTCTTTTCCATGTTTATTGTCAACAATTTCTCCTTACAGTAATCATTAAAAGCATTTAGTTTACTCTGTAGCCCTAGCTCTGTCTGGTCAGTGATCACTAGGTCATCTGCATACAACAGACTTGAGACCTTTCTTCCACTCATTCTGGGGCTTGCACTCTTTTCCACCTCCAATGCTGCGGGCAGGTCTGCAAAGAAAATTGAAAAGAGGAGGGGGGCTAAGACGCAGCCCTGTCTCAGTCCATTCCCTATTTCTATTCTTCTTGTCAATGCCCCATGTGTATCTTTTATTACTTGGGCCCAGTTCCCTCTATGTAATTATTTTAATATTTCTAATAGGCCCACTGGGATATTATATTTGATCAGGCACTCCCATAATTTCCCGCGGTCCACCGAGTCAAAGGCTGCCCGGAAGTCGACAAAACAACAGAACATGTTTCCCTTTTGTTCTATCGACTTACGGGCAAGATCCCAAAGGGCATAACAGTGATCCACCGTGGAGTGCCCTTCTTTAAAACCCCTCCTGTTCCACCGGGATGATTGAGTTCTCCTCTACCCAGTTTTTTAGTTTGCCTAGCACTATTTTCGCAAATATCTTCTCCCCAATATCAAGTAGATTGATTATTCCTATATTTTTTTCGGGTTTTGCATATCCCCTTTCTTATGTATGGGCTTTATTATAGCCATTTTCCAGTTATCGGGGAGTCTCCCAGTTTCTAAGATAATTCGGAACATTTTTGCAAAAAATTCCGCCCACCAGTCTGGATGTGTTTTAATTATCTGAGCCGGGAGGTTATCCGGGCCTGCCGCTCTTGTTAAGTTTAAGCCCTTTATCGTTTTTTTTACCTCCGTGACTAAAAAAACGAGTTTTATGTCTGCTACCAGACCTCTCCAGTCTGTGTACAGATTCTCTTCCCGGTTAGTCCCGGGGCTATACAAATCCTGTAAGTACTCCTCCCAAGCTGCTTCTTCTACTATACAATTCATTGCTCCTGGCTAGTGGTCTGCAGCTGAGTGCACTAGCCTCCAAAACTGGCGTGGGTTCTTTGTTTCGATTGCCTCAAGTAGTTTTAGCCAGCATCCCTCTTTAAATTCCCCTTTTGCCCTCCTGATTAGCATGTTATATTCTCTTTTTAAGGCTACTAGTGCGTTTACACTGCCCTGATCCCCATAACTGAGACGACTTGAATAAAAGAGGGGCGCCTTGTAACTCAGTACGTGTTGTACACATAGGCTCGTTTTTGGCCCAGTGCAGCGTGTATATCTTTAACACAGACTGTTTTACTCAGGAGGTAGAAAGTCGAAAATGAATCACATTAGTGATATTCCTGTGCTTCAGAGTTGGGCGAAAACATACAGTTTTTGCGAATAATTTGTTTAATAGAATCTGCTGAGTATGCCCTTTTTTTCTTTATTTAAGAAACGTGTATTTTCGAAAGTATCAGAATTGAATTTGTATTAATCTCTGTTCAAATGTCAAAGTAGTTGGATAATTGTGCCAGAGAGTGTCATGTAAATTCACTTTAAACCCATAATACGGTGCATAATTTGGCCTTCTTTGATGCATGATCTTTTTTTCAATATTTAAGAACATTAGCAAGACAGGATGTACTTTTCTATTTAGCTCAGCAGTATCCGTGTCAATAATACATGGAGAATTGATCAGAATGTGAAAGATTTAGGCCACAGCTATGGTAACAGAGGAATATTTTATTTCGAGGGATTAGGTGACCTCCATGGACCATATTATGAAATGCACAGTACGGGCAGTGTGCAGACTCTTCATTTATTGACACCGGAACCATGTTGAAACCATGCTAAAACACCCAACCAGCAACCTGCAATTGTTAGCTAATCCCCACCGAA
The DNA here is from genome assembly GCF_964263255.1 of Lissotriton vulgaris. Taxonomy (NCBI): domain Eukaryota; kingdom Metazoa; phylum Chordata; class Amphibia; order Caudata; family Salamandridae; genus Lissotriton; species Lissotriton vulgaris. The sequence continues at coordinate 30,305 of NW_028251486.1, read as the reverse complement.
TGGGGAATAACCATAGAGCTTGTGTTTTTTCTCATGTCACAATACACACGGAATTTCCTGCACCACACTTCTTAATCCCAAATTCCAGTAGGATGTATGGCAGGATTTTCATCAGTCAAAGCGCCAGGATACCCGTGGGGTGACAGATACGCGCTATAAAAGATTATAAATACATACATACATACATACATAGCTTACCACTCCATTTGCCACCTGTTTCGCAGAAGATGGTAAATGACGTCTGGGAGGTGATGCGGGCGGCGGGAAGAGGAGACTGGATTCAGGTTGGGAGGAGTTGCCCATGTCTCACCAGTGCCATAGGAGGAGGTGGGCTAGGGGGACCAGGATTCACTTTTGCTTGCCGCCCCTTCTCAATCCTTCTGGTGGATGGGGTTTTCCAGTCAGTAAAATGGACCCTGTGTTCCCGTACATGGGAAAATCCAGGTCTGGGTAAACTGTGCCAGCTGTGGTCAGGTAGAGCAATATCCCATCTGGGGATACTGTTCATCCCGACACGTAACCACACGCCATGTGTGGATCCAATACATTGCAGATGGAACTAGACGGGCTAACATTGAATGAGCTAATTATGATTCTTGTGGAGGTAAAGCTTTGATACCACAAAATGCGCAGCAGAAAAAATGATTCGTACCCCCCCATACACACAAATTAGTACCTGTATGATTAATCAGTTCCTTACTAGTTGCCATTAAATGTAGCAGATGCACAACAGGGGGCAGCCTCCTACTTCTTCTGAGACCAAAGGCACGAAAGGACTCATTCGAAAGTTGAGGCCCTTTTGGTTTTTGGCAAAATTAGCGACACGTGGTAACTTCCAAAGACCAACTCTGCTCCATTGCCAAAAGCACTTCAAATCCCTGCATTTTTGCGATATTTTTTGTGAAATCTTTGAACCCTTTGAACCCTTACAGAGTGGCTAAACCCAGTTATTAAGTGTTATGTGAAAAACTGGGCACATGCCATTATGTGAAGGGTGACAAAGCGAAGTATGACCTTAAAAGTGGACATTGTGTAAATTTCTCTTATCAGCAAATTTTCTTTTCCTGAATGTTTTTTATTTGTGTGTATTGCTAACTTTGAAAATTGAACATTTCTATAGTACCACTTTACATAAAACTTCCAGTTTTCTTTAATGTGCCTTTAAGGGCTCAGCTATTGATATGCAGATACCCACAGAAAGAGCCCCACTGTTGGCGTCTGAAGAAACCTCTTTGGCTATGCCTAATGTATATTCAGTGTTTTAGAGCTGGGCCAGAGAAGTATAATACAGAAGGAAGAAAAGCTACTGGAGGCAGCTGCCTTTTTTGGCTTAATCACATACCAACCTTTTTTTTAAACCTTAAGTAAATTCAGTGTCTCTAGCAGTTTTGTGAAAGTGTCCTCACTATATTCTTGCTCATGTTAAATCCTTTGCTGAGCCCTGCTGAGAATGGCTAACATTCACCATCTATTATGCGATGTTTGGTGGCAGGGGGCAGTTGACGCCCCAACCAACCCCCCCCCCCCCCCCCCCCCCCCCCAAATCTTGGAAGCATGTCCGGGAAATTAGGAGGGTGGGCAGTAGAGAGATGGCATTTTACCAGACGTTTTGGAAGAAATGCACAAAAAAATTGCCTTTTTTATTTTCTAAGCTTGGTAAATTAAGTACTTTTAAGTTGGGTAATGATAACACCTGTTATTTGCAGCCCATAGAAACTGCTGTTCTAACGATTCACCTCTGTCTGGGCCCTATTGCTCACGAGGCAGGGGTTTGTTAGGAATTCAGTATACCCTGGCCTTCGTTCAGGCTGCTATTTTGTAGAAATGTTAATTCATTGATTATTACTATGACACCCTGACAATGAATCATCACCGCTTCGAAGCACCTCATTCATTGTCTGTATTATCTTTTTAATGCAGGTTTTAAATGTTTTTATGAAGCACTCGTTTATGGCTGAAAGTCAGCCGAATAAAGATATTTTGACTGACTGACTGCCAAAGTACAGTATAAAATCCTGAATTGAAAGACTTTTTTTTTTTTATTACTTGGGTATAATCAAATTGAGCAGGCTTCCTATAAAGTGCTTTTCTCCAGTAATGAGTCTAATTGAGGCCCAGATGTGTTAAGATCATCTGTTTGTTTATGATAAGTGATTATCGAGTTAATATATTCTCTGATGTGCCATATGTTTGTAGATGTGCACTGGCCTTCCTAAAATAATGTTTAATTTTAACCATGATTTAGAATGGTTTATTTTGCTTTTTTCTGCGAATTTGGCTGTTCACTCAGTTTGTGAATTGACAGCCGAAGAGCCTTTTTTTTCAAACCTAGCTTTTCAGTAAGCACTAGCATGTCCTGGAGGACTAGAGCATTGACATCCTAGTCTTACAGCTGAACATGTTTTATCTTGTCAACCAGACGACCTTCATCAGGAAATTGTACAAGTTCAACTAACCACTCTCTGTGGTCTGGGTTGGGTAAATTTTCCTGTATGAAAAGTACAGTTCTGGATCAGCTTAATTTCTTCAAACCCTCTGTGCTCATGAATACATTGTGTTCTGCTCAGTTATGTGTGCTTACAGGAGACATGCAAGTAGCCCTTCTCTTCATGCTAAGAAGGTCACATGAAAGGCTTAGAATAATCTAATGATGTGAATGACCTGTCCCCAAAATAGTGCTCACACCTGGTACTGTTGATGGGCATTGAAGACCCTAAATGGCTATGGCCGATGTCAACCGAGAGCTGCTTGTCGTGAGGGCCTTTAAATCTTTTTTTTTTTTTACAGAGTTTTATATTCGGCAAACTTGGCCCTAAGGTATCGGGTATCAGAGCGCTTTACATAGCACCAGTTGCATTATATGAGGACACATTCATATTTTTGTTAGGCATGGGGAGATTAAGTGATTTGCCCAGGATCACAGGATGTTCAGCGTTGTTGCCGAGACTCGAACCCAGTTCCCCAGATTCTAGGTCAACTGCTCTAGCCGTTGGGCCAACTCCTCTCCCCTATCTTTGAATCTCTTTTTCAAGACCTACAGCTTCTTTGTGCTTAAAAGGTTTTTTCTTTTCTTCACCACAGCCCCAGTTTGCATCCCAAACCCAGTGTATGTATTTTTGTCCCCACAACCCTCTATGTTTATTTCAGTGGAAACTAGGAAGTGTCTGTTGTCTTTTGCTCCTTCTAAATCCTCTTTGTGTCACTTACATGTCAGTGCCCCCTTTCCCTCCTACCACTTCTCCGGCAAGTACCACCGATTAAGGAAGGGAGGGGAACCTTTTAGAATCATTTTAATGATCTCCGCAACTATTAATAACAGGAAGATGCCAATAGCGGTGAGGCCAGCTACTTCTGCAGTGATGGATATATGAGAGCTAAAAACAATCCACTAGTGTCATGTTTAGTAGTTGCAAAATTGGACTTCCCACACTGGTGTAAATTATTTGCACATGATGAACTGCAACATTTACCCTTTAAAATAATAGGATTGCTACGATTATTGTGGATAATGTGCACTTTTGAACAACAGGACTGATGTGATTATCCTGGATAATGTGTCCTTCTTTTGAATAATAGGATTGCTGTGATTATTGTGGAGATTTTGCGAGTCGTGGATTCAGTTTCATCTCTTTTTTTTGCCTCTGAATGTCTTTATCAATCACTTAAAAGTTGGCTTGGATGGCTGACTTTACATGGACCTCTAGGTTAGGACCCTCCTTGTCTTCCTTGTTACAAAATGTATTCCTCGCAATCCTCTCCGCTGTATTCCATCTTTCTCCAGTGGAGTGTTGTAGCGGCCAGACCCCATAACACAGTTCTATTACCCATCTTGTTTCCCTTCTCTGCTACATGGGTCCAAAAGAAAGTATCTCTCTAGAACAGCGAGTCATTCAACCTTGCTGCACACTGTGACCTGTTGATGTGGCTTATGCAGCATCTCAGCCTGGAGAATTAAAACTGACAATCCTACAAGGGTTGCTTGGACAATATTAACCGAGAACACACAGGTCAGGCAGGGTACAACAGTGTTAAATTGTGTTTTACTACTTGAAATGAGTATTGGCAATGTTGTAATTCATTCATGCATTTCATGTAGCACAGTACAGATCCTTCCAGAGACATCCGGAGTAGCCACGCTACAGCACTTGCCAAGAGTCTAGCCAAGGGGGGCTAGTAACTGGCCAGTACACGGAACAGGCTCGTCTTTCTTTGCCACCAGTGCTATCCTTAACTGACTGATCTGTTTCATAGAACAGTACCACCGGACACAGCTCCTTGACTTGATTGTATATTAAATTGTCAGCTGGAATACTTAAAGCTTCCTAAAAGGTTTTGTCTTGGCTGTCACCCACCTCTGGCAGCGTTCAGAACAGAGCAACTGATTTAATAAGAGGTCCGTCCACACATTGCAAAGTATTTCACATTTCCAAAACTTTATGAACATTGTATTCTATTGACCTATGTTTTAGTTGACAGCATCACTTTTACCAGTCAATTCACCCACTATACTCAAGAAAAATTAGTTTAAATTTCAGCGCAAGCTTGTTATAATCATAGACCTGTTCAGACTCCTTCTATATTGACCAGATTATAAACAAATCTCGGACCTCCTTGTGTAACATGATCACATTTCCTACCATTTTCAACTAAGCTCCTAAAAAAGGCATAGTAAGAACATAGGTTAATACTGAAATGAATAAGAAGCCTGGTTCGAAGTTGCACATGCTTACTAAAGCGGAAAAGTACATCACTTGTTTTTCAAGTGCATGATTTAAGACTGTCCTTTAAAAAAATGCTAATAAAAATTAATAATCACAATAAGGAGAAGGCAGAGCTTCTCTTATAGTAAAAAGAGTGTACTGACCATTTATAGATTTAATCTTCAACTCATTGGAATCTACCAAGAGTAAGAGGTCCCTAAATCAAATGAAAATGTAATATTAGCCGCAGTCTGCCAATACCATTCATATGGTAATGTGTTCTATTGTATTTTGGTGTTTATCGATCAATGAGTTTGTTAGGATCCAATAGGGTCTTATATTTTCCTTCATTTAACTTCAGTTGGATGCCAATTTATGTTTGGTACATTCCACCTTTGCTCTCTACAACCATTTACATATCACATAATGTTGCCAAGTGATTTTTTTAAACATATATCACTTTTTCATTTTATAGCACAAATAGACAAAACAGAACATTGGTTCATTATAGTACCATCATAGCTTATGGTGGACCAAGTAGCACTTCTTTACTGAGTTAAAATTAGTGCAGTCTAAAAGATTACACCAATATTCTTGTGGTTCAAATACAGTGACACACACTAGATATTCCTTTTCTCCAAAATACTTATTATTGGTATTTTGGAGCAAAGACAGAAATGAAAGAAAAATATTGAAGTTCTAATCAAGTGCAGCACATTCACACATCCCAAGAGTGTATTATGCAATACAAATGCCATTCAGGTACCTCAGGCTGCAGCACAAGTCGGTCAGACCCATACATCCCACCCATCTAAACATACACCCCTCCTGGGTAGAAATTATGTATCTCGTTGTCCAGTGGCTAGGATTGCCTAGAACAGGGTTCAACCTACATCCCTCGACAGCGCCCCCATTCACCCCAGATCCTGTCATGCGCCTGGGGCTACCCTGCACCTTGTAAATGGGCCTCTCCATACACAAACAATGATCCAGTCCCTTCAGGCTAGCCTCCATGGAGGGGGCCTTAGCCAACTTCCAGGCCTTAGTGATGTCACACTGCTTAATTTTGTTGTACTCATCAAGTTTAGCTACCCACTTATCAAGATGGCACATTTTTTCTGTTATTTACCAGAGACAATTCATGAAAAGTTCACAAGCCAATTCTGTTTCCTTCAATATATTTAAAATCTATAACTTTTTTATGCAGGTTAACAAATCACTAGTGGCTTGACACCAAGTGCAGTCATACCAAAGAACAACATACTAGTCTTCTTTCTTATTTCAACTTATGTCCTTCAGTACATGTGGAGTTCTAACTAGTTACTGCTTTGCATATTTTGAATGCCTTTTTATCAAGAGTGTGATTTTGTTCTTCATCTTTTAGTTGTCCCTCATTCCTTTCAATATAAATGGGAAGAGAAAGTGTTCTGTCACCTTTTGAATGATCCGTTTTAGGGGAGAGGAGGTTGGGTTAGAGCAACTCAAAGATGATGGCCTTTTACAAACTTGAGGATATGCCTAGTGGGTTCTAAACGTTCATCCCCAGTGTAAAGTGGGCACCTTATTTAGTAATTAGTTTTTTTACCTCCTTTTTTTTATGCTGCAAATATAGCTAAGCAAACTCATGGAGCTGTTCAGAATGGTCACCGGATCAAATACAGTTGCGAAGAGGTCAGTTTAAATATTAGGATAGCCAGGCTTCAGTTATTACAAAATGGGAGTGAGTCTGTCACTGGTGCTGAGCAGGAAAGAGTTTCTGAATGCCTTACTTTGGTTTGGGAATCGTCGTCTGCCAAAGGTCGATGCCTTGGATGATATCAAGTGAATATGTTGGACCCTCTTGCAGAGAGGATCTGTATTGGTGGGGGGAGGGGGGGAGTCAAGCTATCCAGGCTGAAGAAGATCTTTGTACTGGGGTGAATGTAAGACATTGTTCTTCATTCTGTTCATCAACTGTGATTTTTGCAATTTTCACCCCGAGTGGGCTGGGTATGCTCAGACGTGAGTCCCAGGCTCTCCACATCACTGGAGTCAAGCTATCCAGGCTGGAGAAGGCTGATAGCCAGAAACCGGTCCTTGGATGCTTGATTCCGGTCTAGGAAAGACATGGCTTGGTAGTTCGGGCTGGACTGTTCCCATGAGGCACAGGGTCAAGGCTGATTTGCATATAGCCATTGTCTGACCTAGGGTGGTGTGGAGTGCAAAAAAACGACGGATTTAGGCCCAGATCTTTGTACTGGGGTGAATGTAAGACCTTGTTCTGCATTCTGTCCATCAACTGTGATTTTTGCGTTTTAGTTAACTGCACTTTTCATTGCAACACTTGTAGATAACTTCTAATGGAAATAGCAGGAGAGCAAGTTCCAGCATGTTGTGATGCTATTGGCTTAAACGCCTGGACTGGATAAATGAACTCTCATTATGGTTTCAAAGACAAATCTGCATCCTTCAATGTGAAATTTTATTCAGTCTTAGAATCCAGGAGTGTTCTCAAAAACACGTTCTTGAAATCACAGCAATTGCTTGATGTGTTTTGCACCTTAAGAGAATTGACTTAATAGTTCACATTTCACTGATTTTAACTTTGTGATGATGTGCCACATGGTCCCCAACGATCTCTATCAATTGGCGTTTATAGGAGCAAAGCATGTTGAATGCTTCACTTAGACAAATATTTTGCAATTCCTTTTACTTTAAAATGCACTCTTCACCCTATTGTCAATATTGTGCATTTTGTTTGGCAAACAGCCCAACTGGAGTGTAAGCGGCTAAGACGAGCCACCCCGTTGCGCAATCATTGAGTACTTGGATGTCAATGCACTCCGGAAATTTAGCTGAGTGTTCTCCACATAAAGAAGAGATTTTAGGCAAAGGGAAAAATACAAAAACACGATGAGTCATAGGCAGACAGAAATAAAACTTTCCCCATGACTATTCAGAGCCGTTTTACAGCCTCCATCTGGCGTGTTCTCACTACGATTCCTCTTGTTGCCGTGACGAATGCCCACCTACCTTTTGCTTTCAACCCCTTTTATATCTGCAGCAGTACAGCAAAGTATGATGCCTTTTCAGTCCTAAAACAGGCCATCCAAATTGATTATACTGATATTAAAAAGGGCAGGGCTTCCACATCTCAGTGGTGGAGGTTGCTGTTTCCAGTGTTGCTTCCATTCCTTGTTGAGCTGCCCGTCAATCCTAAAGAGGACCCCCCATGCTTTACAGCAGGTAGACCCTTGCCACCAGAAGTGTAGCCCCCTTTTCTCATTCAAGGTTTGTGCTTGATTCTTGGAGGGGTTAAAGCACTAGCCTGTGTTAAACAAATACACATATTGCATGTTAAAATCAACATGGTTGACAAATTACTAAAATAAGGGAAGTCAGCTTGAACTATGAGAATCCTGTTATGCCAGCATCACCTGACTTAACAAAGAGATTGATTTCAGGAAGGACTCCACATCCCAGTGAAGGCAATGCATGGATTAACAAAACCAAGGACTGGGAGAGCCCACCGAGTCGCAGGTCTTCATCGAGCTCTTCCACAAGTGAAGTGGTGTGCGCTTCTGCTAACAAGTTTTTACCTAGAGAACACACTGTGCAGGTTTTTTTGTGATTTTAATTACCCCCCTATGGATGGGGCAGTGGTTCAAATGGGCTGATTTACAAGACCCATCCTATTTAACTGTGTGAAAAATTATTAGCATAATGTTTCTTCCCAAGCACTTTTACAGCACTCCACAGATTTTCCCTATCAGTCTAGCTTCAGGCGGACCATGCTACAGTTGTACACCGTGCCTCCTCTTGTGCAGGAGAGATGGGAGATGGCTTATGAGGTTCATGTTGGAGCTTGGGCATAAGCCAACTGAAGGACCCTGACTGAGTCAGAGCCAGGCGTCTTTCTTGAGGTTCCAGTGGCTTGCCCTCTTCTACATGAAGCACTTTGTACAACTTTAGGCAATTGTCTGCCGCAAGTTCTCAGCTGCCCAGGACTAATCAGGGTGCCTTACCCTTTTGGAGTGGTAGGCAGTGGTAGTCTTGGTGATGCGGTTGGAAAATAAAACCTCCTTGAAGAGACTTGTTGGTTATTTTTTATTGGAAGAAGTCTGGTTTTGTTGTTGTTTTCTAAGTTTGGTATTTAGTCTGTTCCAGAGTTGTGTGTTGATCACCCAAATGGATTTCTTCCATGTGATGTGAGTTTGAATTGCCCGGGGTGAAGAGGTTTGCATTACTGGCCCTGAGGAAATGATTGGGTGTATATTTCAAAGAGAGTGAAGTTTTGGCCATGTCCCTTCCTTGCTTTAAAACAGTAATGCAATGCTTGACCTGGATTCTCTGCACCAGTGAGAACCAGAGGAGGACGCCGATCAATGGGCTAAAATGAGACCGTTACTTTATTACTCTCTGTTTATATAGTCTCTAATTTTGCAATTCTCTTTGGTGCTCTGTCGATGTTGCAATAGTCCAGTCTTTACATCAGGAGGTCCATGGTTAATTCAGTGCATTGATAGTGGAGCGCCAGGAGAATTCTTCTCAACAGCATGAAGGAGAACTTGGTATTTGCAATTTGATGCCCAAAGCTGCATTTGTGTTTCACAACTCTCTGAGATTCTTAGCTGGATCAGATGGGTGTGGCATCACTCCTAAATCCTACGGTCACTTGCTCAGTGGACAGTCGATGGAAGGTTCTTCAACACCTAGGTTTTCGGTCTTTGTCCCATTCAGATACAGGGGGCTCCTCTTCTTTCATACGTGCACATGTTTTAGATAAGCAGTGATGTTATTGTGAAGGTCTTTGTGGCTGCCATACAGACCATTGTGAGGGTTTTTTATTTTTCTCTAATCCCTAACCCACAACCCCCTTCCCATCCTCAGCCCCCCAGAGGTAGTGGAGACCAGGGATTTAGAGTGTGAGGTCTGGTCAGCTATTTTTATCATGCATATGGTCTTGATTTGTTGATTCTGAACCACTTGTAACCGTTTCATGGCATTATGATGGACAGCTAAGGTAGAAAGAGTTTATATAAAGTTGCATAGACTAGTCTGAGATAAATATGACTGAAAATGGCATGCTTTTAACAACATAGGAAATTGATGATATTATCTCTGTTGGCCACTTTCTATGGAACAGATTTTATGTATTCCCCTTGTGTGTTCAGTAGTGTAAAGCTTGTCTTATAGCTCCCATGTGTTCGTCTGAAATTCAATTACTAGCTTCTGTTACTGCTCAGCCGAAAAGAATTGTTAATCATAATCTGTTTTTCTAGCTCATTGGTCATTTTCTGAGAAAACAGCATGGCTTAGTTTACAGCTTAAGCATATTTTCTACTTTCCAACGAGCAGCGACGTTATGTGTGAAGAGCAGTTTTACTAGTAAATTGAGCAGGTGCGAATGTGTAGGGAGGGCACAGGATTCATATCTGGATCTGTGAATTTTCTCAGCTTTGATTTGTTAATTTGTGGACATTAATGTTTGCAGTGGGGGCTTTGTTTTTTGTGTGCTTTTTTTGCTTTTTAAACTTAACAATTTACAAGTAGAACAGTAAGCACTGACATCTGACCTTCTCGTTTGCTCGAAAATTGAATCACAAAGAAGATTGTTCATTTTGAGGTTGTAAAATGATCCTCCTCATGACCATAACTTACTACTTCATATGGATTACAAATGTTACTTGTATACAGTGCTCCATGCTTGAACCTGGTTCATGGCTAGTGCATATTACCATAGTGTGGATAAGTATGGCCACATCCTCTCAATACCATACTGACCGCCCTAGCTACAAAGTGAAAGCCCATTGAGGTTTAAAACCCCCTTTTGTTTTTTTACAGCTGTTGCTCATTTGTGGTGACCGACATACCTCGCTGAAAATATCATTATTATTATTATTATTAGATTTTGTAAAGCGCGTAGTCACCCGTAAGTATCCCAGCGCTAAGATCCGAACAGCTAGAGGGTAGCAGGGGGAGAGAGGGGGAAAGGAGGATCAGGGGAACAGGTGCGTTTTCAGCCGCTTCCTGAATCGGAGATAGTCTGGTTCCGTCCTAAGATCACGGGGGAGGGAATTCCAAAGGCGGGCTCTGTTGACAGAGAAGCGCCGTCCACCCGTGCGCACCTTCTTCACTCTGGGGATGGTGATGAGGTATTCATGATCAGATCGGAGGGATCTTGAGGCTTTGTAGGGCCTGATAAATTTTTTTAGGATGGTGGGGCCTTTGTCCTGCAGGAGTTTGTGAGACAGACAGAGAGCTTTAAACTTCACTCGCTCTCTCACTGGAAGCCAGTGTAGGTGTTTCAGGGCTGGTTTGGCCGAAGATCTAGCCGGGGTATTGGTGAGGATCCGGGCCGCGGCATTCTGGATCCTTTGCAGTTTATTGAGGGTTGCCTCGGGAGCGCCCAGATAGATGACCTTGCTGTAATCCAGCCTTGATAAAATAAGGCCCTGGATCAGCAGTTTCTGGGAGGCAGGAGGAATATTGAGCTCTTAGCACTAGGAACAATGCTTTACTGAGTTTGGGGACTCCTATGCTTAGAAAAACATAGAACAGTCTACCAGTAATTTACAAAAGTTGCAAGGCAGGCTAGAGCACATTGCCACTTTCCTTAAAGGCGGAGGCTCTTTGCTCCCCTTTAAAAAAAAATAGATTTGCTGCTGTTGGTGAACCTCCGAAGATGGTCTCTCTTTTAGAGTATTTTCTTTCTTGTCTGTTCCATTTAGTGTGTTTAGAAAATACTAGTGTTGTTTGTCTTTGGGTAAAGTGAAAAGTTAAATTGGAATTGATAATTTTTATTGCAATTATGAAGATTTGTGATTGCCACAAGGTCCTTGGAACTATCGGAACAATGACAAACTTTTGTGTAAATAATTAAATTATGTTTTTCAAATGGTATGGATGTAAGAGTGTATTACTAAAATGTTTGAGATCACATACCATCTTAAACTGGATTGTTGGAAAATAAAATCTGGGCATTTGATAGTGTTACTGGGAAAATATTGACCTTTTAATCCATAGTAGAACCCACAAAATCAGTTATGTATCCCAAATGCACTCTTTCATATCTTAACATCCCATTACTGCATTCAGTGACTCTCTGGTATACATACTGAAAGCCATTATTGAATTTACTCTGTCCTGTGAACTCCTGCTCAAGGTATCAAAGATCATCCGTTCGGAGGTGGTAGAAGTTGAGGTTGTGGGCCAACATCATACACTAGGATTATACTTAGCATTCCTATTTTTACTATGTTACTACTAAGTAGCCTTTTGTCCCCCTCCTAAGGTGGGTTTTTGTCTCTCGGATATTGCATGCAAAAACCTGCAGGTGGTGTTCTTTGTGACTCAATTCTGAGTATATACCAACCCACATCTCTCACCATCTGCTACGTCATAATCTGATTTTGTAGTTTATGGCAATGTTGAGTACCGATAATTGCGGTCATCAAATACGACATACACGTTCGATAGGAGTTTTGTGGAGGATACCAGTGTTGTTCAAATCAATTGTGGAAGTGCATCCTGCCATAAAGATTTACATTCTTGTTTCGCTTGTCCAGGACCCACCTGTGAATTTGATAATTGTAATACTTTTCGAAAGCAATAAAACTGGTAAAGTGTAATTTACTTTTCAGTGTTTTTTGTGATCTATTTTCATGGGGAAAAGGGACACTCAAAGCAATCTTCAATCGGGATAATTACAAACCATAATCAGCACCCCCCCCCCCGCCCCAAAATCCCACCACTTTCATCGGGCAGATGCACAGTAAATATACACTACATCAATACATTACACATCAATTTCCGGAGCTCCAGAGGAACCAAAATAGTGTATTTTGCCTTCCGGCGGAACTGTAGGTATTTTCTACATTTGCAGGGCGTATTGTTTTGAATGCAAATATTTCTAGTTGCCACTTGATTTACTTATCTTTGGAGTCCCACATAATAGATTGTAATGTATCTGGAAGAACACATGAAGACATGTTTCTGCTGTAAATCGAGAGCTACAATCATGTTGCTAGATTTGTAGCAGCTGGATGTTTACATATTATTTTTATTAGTCCAGCTGTTAAGTATTAAGCCAGCCAACATTTATTGGAGTGCTTTGCATTCAGCAAGAAATAAAAATACTGAGTCCGCAGTAGAACATTTGGACACAACAAATGTATCAAGCTCTGTAATGAGATTCGATATAAGTGAAAGGGCGAGGAGTGGTTGAAACAAGTGGTATTTCAATGTATTTCTAAGAAAGCAGTCTAGGGGGTAGTTATAACTTCTCGAGTAGGTTATTAAAAAAAAACCTGGGAACAAAACAGGAAAGAACTTCTTTAACAGCCTTGACTTTTTTCAGCTTTGAAACTTCCAGAGTAGCTTCTGACATCTGTGCTTACTTACTTGGTGTTGCAATATTAAGTGCGTGCATTTTAGCCTGTTTAATTCTCTGTTAGTAAAATAAATCGAGAGATAATCACGTGCCCATGTTGATCATTCATCTTCCATAATTGTGCAGTTTGACTGCTGTAAAAGGAAAGTAACTTTTTAAATTATTTTGTTTAAAAAAACAAATTAAAAAAACAACAAAGTCGTAATGGCTTGGTTTCATCCTGCATAGACTGTTGCTGCTTTTTAAATTTAACTCCCTGAAGTTCTGATCATTTTGTGACCTCTGACACCATCACTTGTAATGTTCAGCTCAATCCCTCTTTTCATCTTGAGAATCTGATATCAAATTCTGTGTGCAAAGTTTTTCCTCTTACTAACCTGTTCTAATTTTCACACATACTATGATTATCTGTAAAGTGTTCTGCTTGAGGAATCTATGCAAAACCAGCATGAGGTGCTCGGTGTTTGTGCTGCTTTGAAATTTCCACTAATGACAGCCAGATGGTTGTAATAGTGAACAATTTTAATGATGAATGGTTGTCCAAATGTAATGAGTGTTTAATGACCAGTCAACAATCGATATGCACACGGTATGCACAGATTGAAGACAGACTAAAAATATTATAATGGCGGTCATTCAAAAAGTTTGTTTTCTTCAGTGTCTGGACTTATTGAAGGCCTGCCTGACCTTGCAGTTAAAAAACAAAACTAAACATCAAAGCATCATATTTGCATAGTCGTATTCCAGGATATCCAAATGTCATTTATTTCTTCTATCTGAAAATCGTGAAGAGTGTAACTGCTGTCTCAGTATTAATCCAGTGACGTCGGATTGAATGTATATTCTCATTTGTGTTCTGTGTTAATGGGATTTTCTTTTCCAATTAAAATTACTCCAGTGAGCCCAAAATATGGCATCTCATTGATGAGATTTGCAAGTATGCCTGTGTAATTCTGGTCCTACATTTCTTGCTCTGTTATCCGTAAGATCCACAGTAAAGTTCAAGGAACTTTGTATAGTGCACCGCATTGTTTGTCTGAAGTACAAACCCTCCAAGCTCCTGCTTTTTCTAATGAAAATTATTTTAAGTATGTTGCGACCAGGAAGTGAATAGTTAGCTACAGAATGTGGCATGGATTTAGCTTCCATTAGCAGTGCTTATTTTTACTGCAGTGCCAGAATCTTAAGCACTGGCAAAGCCAACAGGTTTTGCCTGTGCGAGAGCTATTGGTTTTGTTACTGTGTTTTAGCCATGTTGTACACGAGTGTGGCTGCTGTTAAGCATGGCAAAGGTTCGTGTTGGGGGGTGGTGTAGATTGGAATGGGGTAGATTGCAGTGGGGTAGAGTTGAGTTTGGTAGATTCTGGTGCAGTGGAGTGGAGTAGATTTGCGTAGAGTGGAGTGGGGGTAGAGTGGGGTAGAATGAGTGGAGTAGATTAGAGTGGGGGATTTGGATAGACCAACATGGTAGACTGGAGTGGGGTAGATTGAATTGGGATAGATTGGGGTTAAGTGGGGTAGATTGTGGTAAATTGGAGTGGTGTATGTTGGGGTAGATTGAAGTGGGTAGTTTGGGTGGATTATAGTAAGGTTGAAAGGGAGTGGAGTTAGATTGGAGTAGTTTGGATTTGGGTAGATTGGAGAAGAGTAGAGTAGGGTAGACTAGGGGAATGGGATACATTGTAGTGGTGTGAGATAGATTGGGATCAGGTGGGGTAGATTGGAGTGGGATAGATTGGAATGCAGTGGAATAGATTGGATTGGAGCGGGGTAGATTGGAGCGGGGTAGATTGGAGCGGAGTAGATTGGAGCGGAGTAGATTGGAGCGGAGTAGATTGGAGCGGAGTAGATTGGAGCGGAGTAGATTAAAATGGGGTCGGGTAGATTGGGGAAGAGTGGAGTGGAGTAGGGTACATCATCGGGAACCTAACAGAAAACTCCGCCCAGGGCAGTGTATCAATAAAATGTAGGCATCAAATTACAATTTAGACAGCAGGTAGTTGATATCACATCAGTGAACGATTGGTTAACCTTGTTGTTACTGTACCATGCACTCCTGAGAAACACAAGGGCCCAATGTATTCTATTAATCTTCCAATCACTAGTCCCATCAGTCATTCTTTATTTTAACTTTCTTTTTCCAAAAATTACACATTTGCTTCACAAGTGTGACATTTTTCAAGATCCTGCGAGTACAACTTTTCCATTACTGAAATTCAAAGGAATGAAAATAACCCTTTTTTATTTAATTATATGCAATTGTTGATTTCATAATAGTTGCTGGAGCAACACCTTTTGACTAATGTAGCAGTCGGCTGGGTGGCACAGACATATTGGAAAGCTTTGCGTAAAAGCCAATAAAAGGTAATATAATCAGCCAAATTGGTGACTTTAAAATTCTTTGGCACACCTGGCACACAAATCTTGAAATGTCAGAACAACAAAGCTCTTTTCTCTTAGATAAAACAATAACTGTCAAACTGTCATTTGGTGCTCTGCTGAAATGCGCAACAATATGTGGGTCTGCGATCCTGAAATCATATTTGAAATAAGACTGGGGCTATAACATTTCCCCTATATGGTCACTGCATTCCTGACTCGAAAAATATGTAGCTCGCTGCAGGAGTCTTGAAATGTGGGTTGATTTATGGCCAAGAAGTCTTGTGAACAGACCTATATGCTCATATATCTGAATATCTCACAATTGTTGATTTTTAGGCTTGAAGTCCCGAGTATTTGGTTGACTAAAAGTTTCCAAGTGCAATGCTCATGGCTTGGCTGGTATCGCCAATAATGATAATTGAATGGGTGATGGCAAATATGGTACTGAGCAGAACATTCTAGAACACTGACTGGTAACCCCTAAACTGACCCAACAACATAAAAAAGGCACTTGGCCTCACTCTGAGCGCCTGGACAACAAGTATGTCAATAATATAGCTTGGTTCCAAGGGCTATATGTGTTGGTAAAGGCCCTGAACTTGAGTTATGGACCAGAGTGGCAGACAAAGGCCTTTAACGAGGGAAAGGACCTTTACCAAACAGTATAGCCCAAGACAGAAGTCATTCCCCACTTAGGGTAGAATGTTCTAAATTAAAAAGGGAGAAACAGAAAGAGAAACATTGGAATGTTTTAACTCTGGGATTATACCAGTCATTGTAAACCCATAGCTACTCCACTGTCTTCAATGGAGCACTCAACATTGTAATGTAATCAAGATTCTGCTTTAGCAAATGTGATAAAAGCGTTCATTTATTGTTGTACTTGCCTTACCTAAGCCAGTAAGGAAGGAAGGGAGGTGGGGTGCCCCAGAGACTTTTACCTGCTTTCTGTTTCCCAGAATGTTAAGCCATATTTGTGCCACAATTCCATGCCACAATGAAATAATTGCTACCTAGAAAATCATTCAATACATTTCTGTATTTCCTAGATTACAAGCTGCAGTTTTTTCTAATCTGAAGAAGTTTTGGCTCCAGTGTGGGGAAAGAGTAGAAGGGGCTTTAGAATTAAGCTCCACATAATTGCTCTTCACTCCCTTTTAGCGAATTACATTAAAATGTATATCCCGCTTACCAGCCAACATTTGATATCTCTGGAATGCGTCCTGCTGACTGCCTTTTAAGGAACGTCATGGTATTGTGACTTCTCGTGTGATTCAGTGCCAGACAAACGGCTTGAAGCCAGATGAAGAGGCGGCGAGGGATGCAAAGTATCTAAGTATTTTGCAATGTTTTCCAAAAACTGTTCGGACTGTAAAACGAATTGATGAAAAAAAGTTCCTTCCGAAGATCAAAGTGTTCAAATGTAGAAATGTGCACCTTGGGAACCACAATATTAGAGGCATAATTTGAAGATTGGTAAAGTGGTGAAAATGTGTTACAAATGTGGCTAACTACCACTTACTGTGAGAATTCATTGGAATATTGATGTCTGTTACACATTCCTCCTTCTCAAAGTATGCCCCAGTTATTTGTGTTTAATTATTTCCTCATAAGCCACCCTCGCATTGTCTTTGCTTATTCTCTCCCACTCCTCCACCTTCCCATTGTCTGTGTGTTGCTTTTTTCCTCCCACTTCCCCTATTGTCTTTGTTAATAACCATAAGAAAATAAAAGCGCTATGATGTGGCTAGCGCTGACCAAGTCATAGGGCTTTCTTTACTCGTCTAGTTGCCCTTTACCATTGTCTGTGTTCCCCCTATTTTCCACCCTGCCTCTTGATGGCTGGTTTGCCACCATCCGCCATAAGGAAAAAAAGTGCTGTGACACACGATTTAGAAAAGGGGGTGGTGATGAACAGAGTGTCTGAGTTAAACAGACCACTCTTACCCAGTCCAAAGATCAGGGCTTGATCCATCACCGTTATTTATCTCACTGCCCCATCCCAGCTCAGAACCTGGCTATATGCAAATCAGTCTGTCCCTGGCCCAGTGCATCATGGGAACAGGGCAGACTAAACTACCAAGCCAATTCTTCACCAGAAAGGAGACAAGCTACCGGGGACCGGTTTCTGGCATTTCAGCCTTCTTCGGCCCGGCTTGCTTGAATCCTGATGGAGCAGTGAGAAAGGGACTCATGTCTGAGTATACCCTGCCACACCTATAGTGGCCAAAAACGATTTAGAAAAGGGGGTGGTGATGAACAGAGTGTCTGAGTTAAACAGACCACTCTTACCCAGTCCAAAGATCAGGGCTTGATCCATCACCGTTATTTATCTCACTGCCCCATCCCAGCTCAGAACCTGGCTATATGCAAATCAGTCTGTCCCTGGCCCAGTGCATCATGGGAACAGGGCAGACTAAACTACCAAGCCAATTATGGCACACAGTCCGCACTGGCCCTGCCGTAACATTTTTTTCCCTAACATTTAGCCATGCTGCACAGCAGCCGCGCTGATGTACAATATGGCTAAAAGACGTTGGCAAAGACAGTAGCTGTCTTATAGGCGCTACCTATTGGCTTTTGCCAGCGCTTTTGTTTACTATTGTGCCATTTCTAATGCCTTCTACATTCACTGGGGCTCCTGCATCATTCTCTTGTATCTGTCAATAAGGTTGCAAGGGGGGGTTTATCTTGTAGTAGACCCTCACTGACATCCTTTGTTACTGACTCCATGCAGGAGATTGCACAAATGGCCAGTAAGCATGGTAAGTGCTGTAGAGTAGCCCAGGACCTGCGGGGAATGTGTGCTCACAGTTTTCAGAATTTATTGTTGTTGGCCCTTGGGCCAAGAGTCCTGTGAGTGGTAAAGTTGGAGGGAGTATTACACTGGCTGCATACCACTTACCCCAAGGCAGAAGGAAAAGAATAAAGTCAAAAGGGACACAAAATCAACAAGCATTTGCAATGCAATAGCCCTCACAGTATGAATGTTTGAGAAATTGGCATTGCAAATATTAATGTTTGTTAGTAGTAGTATAACTAATAGAAGAAAATCCAGAAAGCAAGGAAAGTGTGCAGTACCATCGGCTGTTACAAGATGTCCCTGTGGAGTTGTATGTAAAGGAACCTCTATTAGCCACATAAGGTACTGCACCCTTAATGCAATTATATCGAGAAAAATTGCAGCTGAGCTTATGGTTCCATTTGTTTTTATTGGAAGATTATGGTTAGCTTGCATTTTAAAAATGCACCTTTTGTTTTTTATTTAGCTTTATTTCAGAAACCAAGCTAAATGAACAACAATGGTGCATTTTGAAGCCGCCCGGGTGAAAGAAAATTGTTTATAGTTCTGAAAATGCGCGCTGTAGAGTACGTAGCTGTTGTGCCCGTAACTGAAGTAAAAAAAATATTATTATGTGTATTTTGTGGCTCCCAGGATGTTAGAGTGAGACATGGGAGTATGGCGAGTAGAGTCTGCACGGGCACGCCATGCCTAGCAGTAGCAGCGCTGGCGGGGCTCTGATGCAGCATTGGCTGTTAGTTCTTGAGTAGAGTGTGGTGGCATGGATGAAAAAAGAAGTCGATTTTAAAAAACATTATAATTGTGAAAGTGTGCTTTGTACACTCCGTAGCGGTTCTGCCTGCAACAGTAGTTTAAAATGCATGATGATGTAAATGCTGTGAAGTCCGTAGCTATCGTGATGCTTATGCTTGTGGTAATATTCTCGCCAATGTCTTGAGCTGTTCTGCCTGCTATTGTGCCGGCAAATACGTTGCAGTAGGGAAAGTTGGGGAAGTCGGCAGATGTCATGCCTGCAACACCCGCTAACAAAGTCTGTAACAAAATAGTGCTCACAAATTGAAAATAAAACAATCCGAAAAAGGTCACTTGTGAAAGGGCTAGTCCTTATGGGAGGTTACAAATGTAGACAAGGAAGGACTACTAAGGAAATTCACAATAGAAAAAAGAACATTTCCAAAAGACAGTCACAAGAGCCAATGAAAAACATGGGCGGAACCTGAGGCCCATATCCAGAATACTTAGAACAACAAAATATCTAGTCATCACATTTTGCACTGTCTATTGCTCAAACAGATCATGAACAAATGTATTTGGTCTGTGGTATTTAGTTACTAATTCTTTCATTATCTCATAAAAAAATGATTTGTTTTTTGTGATCCGAACAAGGAAAACAAATAATAATTCCCACAATTAGACATACAATTCACTCATATTGTGTAGAACAAATTAACATAAAGCACATTACATATAACATGAATGACCAGTCAAGATTTCAACAAAGAAAAAGCAACCAATATGGTAATTCATTAACCATTTTGTAGATTCTTTATGAGATTGATACCAGCGGGAACACTGTTTGTAATCGTGGATAGTTTTATTTAAATTAACAACAAATGAATGAATGAATGAATGGCGTTTTTATACCGCGCAAAACTTAGCCCCAAGGGGCGTCAAGGCGCACCATTCCCTAGGAGTGGATTAAAATCTGTTGAATATGTCCCCCTGGTTGAAAGTGCCATATCCTGAATACAGCATGTCTTGAAGTTACAGCGCAAACGCTGCATAGACGAGACCTAAAAAGGGGGTATCTGTGTGAAGATAAAGTAAAAAAAATCAGGCTAGAAATTTGATTAAAAAACCGCTCATGACTCTCATGCAAGAGTGACTGACTAGGAGCAAAAGAGTATGGCCTACTAGGGGGCGAACATGGTGGGTGGAATTGAGGAATGATTAAGCAATTGGGAAGCAAGTTGGAAAAAAAAACTGTTGTGTTAGGAAAGCAAGAACTGAAATTCAATGCAACAAATTCAATGTAACATATATTAACCCACTGGACCCACAAGCACTGAAGGCAGCCTTGGGCAAACCACGTGCTTTTTCAACCATAGCTGCATTTGCACATATTTCACGCGTATTAACCACATTTTATGTAGCTTAGGTGGTTGGAAATGTTTGGTGAAAAATCAGTTAACTGATGTGCCCTTTATCATATCTATCTTTTTGCCTTTGAGCACTTAGGTGCAAGCATATTACAAGCCTCATGCAAAATTAGATTTTGCCTTATGGGCGACCCACTAGTCTTAGCAACAGCACCATTCTTGAGGATGTCTATTGATGACTTGCAGTCTCTTGTGACCGTTTGTGGTTGTACTTAAAGGCAGCTGCCTATAGATAGTTTAATGCAGTACGGGTCCCTGTAAGGTTAAGCATGTAATCAGCTACCGCAGGCACGCCCCCTCTCCATCCTACATGTGCTTGTGGTTAGCAGGACCGTTGTAAGCGACACAACCAGTGGCATTTAGAGGAATATTTTTGAAAAGTGCTTTTTACCGGATCACAGAAGAGGAGTTATTGAAGAACAGGCTAAAATACTCATTTAACAGCCCATTAGCATCTCCTCTGCCCCCAGGCGGGCTATGCTCCCCAGAAGCCCACAAAGAAGCCGAGGTGCTGAATACAAAGCTAGGAGACGGTCCTTCAGTAAGCACTTACCAGGGCCCTCATTTCATCTCTTCCCATACAATAGGTGCACAGAGGGAAATTTTCAGACCCAGGTACCCTCCACTCATAACGTTTTTTTATACACAAACCTGGTCCTACTATGCCACAGGCAATTACATTTATGATACCTCTTGTTGACTCGTTTGTGCGGTTATTCTTAACCTTACACCCACTCCAGGAGTTTGCAACAGGGTGTGCCTGTCTTTAAAATATCCTCATAAAATCTCTGCGTGTCATTCCCTACGTGCTTACAGTCCCTCCACTCAAGTAGTGCTTGTGCAGCCCCATTTGTGGATGCAGAGAGGGATAGGTCAGATTAAATCAAATCAAGATCAGAAAAAATGTGTGGAAGATGGGAAGGTACCTCACGGGAGCAACCACCAGGGAACTGCTGACAGGTTCTCGTCAGTATGTTCCACTTCTCATCATTGTCTCCTTCCCATCACAAATAAACAAAATAGAAAGTAGGAAAAGGAAAGTCAGTTTAACTCAATAGTGTATGTCCCTACCACAACCATGTGCATCTACCCCCACAAGTATCGGCACCGCTAATCCGTGTGATACTGCTTTAAAAATGGAGTTAGAAATCCCTAGCTATTTGAACACCTTTATTCTATGCTGGGTTTCTACTCCCAATAAAACCAACACTCTACCGTTGTGCTTCGTTTTGTATTCTATGAAGCCAACATGTTTCATTGCTGTGTAATATCGTCGGCAATTTCATCAGGGCTGGGGGTGTTTTCTCCACACACCGCCGGTCGCCGCCGGCGCTTAAATCTTTAGACATATAAGACACTAACAGAGAGACAAAGCAACATAAAAAACAAAGAGTGACACACATTAGTTGGATGCACATTTCCTCTAGATATACATACACTCCAACTGTCACAGGGACATGTGCAGACTCATTACCTTCATCTTTTTGCCTACTGGCATACCTTGGGTTCCTAGTGTCCCCTTATGTGGTACTGGTCCACCTTTGGAATGTGTTTGTTGGTCGCTTCTCGTCGACCTGCAAACATGCATGTATACAGTGAGTACCTCGTACCTCTACATTGTATCATTCTCGCCCGTGAATTCTACACTAAAATTTGACCTTTTCCAACGATTCTCACTGTTATCGCGGTTCCCTGATATTGCGGCCACTCTTGTTTCTCCGCTTTCCGATATGCCAGCGCTTGCCCTGAGTCTAAAATACTCATTTCACAGCCCATTAGCATCTCCTCTGCCCCCAGGCGGGCTATGCTCCCCAGAAGCCCACAAAGAAGCCGAGGTGCTGAATACAAAGCTAGGAGACGGTCCTTCAGTAAGCACCTACCAGGGCCCTCATTTCATCTGCCAAAAACTGCCCCTGGATAGTTATATTGGCTTGTAAAACGTTCAATCAGCAGTAGAGTTAATGCAATATGGCCTCCAGATTTTTTCGTGTGCAGTGGACGCAAGGCAGGTTAATAGTCTAATTATTTTAGGAAATGCATCAGCATTTCTTGTGAATCAGCCAGAAACGAGAGAGTGTCATTTCCCAGATAAAGGAGTGCATCCCTCGCGCCATAATAAACTCCTACATGTCTTTGAGCATAAAGATAACATTCATCCATCTCTCTAATAAAACATCCATCAACTTGAGCCACAGCGAAATACCAACCAAAGTCCCACGCAAGATCAGTGAATCTGTCCGGAAAAAGACTGAGACAACACCTGTCTGGACAAATCACCAGGGCCTTTCCCAATGCAAGTGACCTTCAGTCTGATATCAATTGCCATTACCATCAGTCTCTTTAGATTTTTTTCTTCCTTTCAGTATTATTGGAAACTGGGCAAAAATCGCCCAAAATTGCCATCAAGACTGCCTTTTAAAGTTGTCTCTATAGGGTGCGCATACACCCCCTCTGGTCCCATGGTGCCGACTTAAAACCCCAGACTGCGAGACCATGGTGTTTAAGTGAAGTGTATAAAAAGCCAGTTTTTAAGTTCATTTCTGACAGTCAGATGATCAGGCAGAATTGAGGAAAAGGATAGTGAATTTGGTCTCGCTCTAAGTGCTTATTCTCACACGACCGGGATCCTAAGACCTAAGGATTCTTCTTGGGCAATAGTGGTGGGGTTTGTGTCTGAGTGATGATGGGTAACCAGAGAAAGGCAGCCTTGTTCTCGAAGAGCGCATTAAATCCATGCTATCTTTGATATGTATTACACAATTCATTCTCCTCCTGGCAGCTTCTGTGCGATTATATATGTATTATGGTGTGAGCACAATGGCAAAGCATTTCCACGGGCCCAACCTATATGCAAATAAAGGGGTACCCCAGTTGTGCTCAAACTGGCGTATATCTTGTAAAATCTATTTTACAGAAGGGGCCTCACAAGCGTTGGGTCCCCTAATGAAATAACAAAGTGCCCAAGATCCTAAACAACAGGCACACATGCCATTTTGCCCTCATTGCACTTCGTATATCAGGCCCCTGAAAACCAACGAAGATCCAAGACGGTTGGGTATATCCAGTTCGTAGTTTGAGTTGGTGCTTGCAGGTGGGGCCCACCGGAACTCTTTGAGGGTGGGGTTGGCGACTGGTTTTGGCACAGAAGGTGAAAATTTTAATTGCTTATGTCAATTTAAAAACATATTACCTTTTTGACCAAAAGAACATCTTGTTAATGTGGTGGGCACCTGTACTTTAGAGAAACTTGACTATTGCACCAGGGGTGTCCTCCCAACTTATACCATCATCCTATCTCAATATGTACAGCACTTTATGATTTGCAATGTCTCAAAACTAAAGAAATGTGGTTACATTTCTCATGCCACAAAGCTCTGCATTGTCTTGGAACACTGCAGAGGGTTCTCTAGGAATCTTGAAAACAAAAAATAAAAAAAAGAATTCTATAATTGGAGGCTCGATGCCTGAGTGATTGTGTCTTGTACCTCACGTCAGCCTTGATACATTTCAGTCTATTTTCCTCTGCAGTTGTTCTACCTTTTTGTCAGCGCTTTCGCAAATATATGATCCTATGTTAATGCTGACAACCGTCAAGGCAATTCTGTAGTCCTCCTATTTGTTTGGTCTTGGGCACTTGTGCTTACAAGGTTTTTCAATGCTATTAACTGACGGTGTTCTTGGCACCATATAGTTCTGGCATTACTGTGGTCTGTGATCCTTTTCACCACAGTAGGTTTTTAGGTCTCGCCTGTCGATGCGCATGCGCATCGAGCAAGCGAGACTATGGGGGCTTATCCACTCTTTATCCACTGCAAGGAATCGTGGCGATTCCTTGCAGTGCCCGTGACTTTTAAGCTCAATGCGCATGCGCATTGAGCTTAAAAGCGCGTGCACGTCCGTCTTGTTTTACCCGCTCCGCCCCCTCCCCTTCCCGCCGTGTCGCATTTCTCCTCCCCCCTCCCCTCTCTTCCCTCCGTCTTCTTTGTTTATTTTACCCGCTCCGCCCCCTCCCCTTCCCGCCGTGTCGCATTTCTCCTCCCCCCTCCCCTCTCTTCCCTCCGTCTTGTTTTTTTTGTTTATTTTACCCGCTCCGCCCCCTCCCCTTCCCGCCGTGTCGCATTTCTCCTCCCCCCTCCCCTCTCTTCCCTCCGTCTTGTCTTGCCAGTAGCCAAGATCACACAGTACACCGAGTGAAGGGTGCGGCGTTCCCTGGATACGGGGCCTTAGCTTTTGTAACCTATGTCAACAATATTGCATCCCCAAAGCCTCCGTGTATCCAGGACCCCCCTCAAACTAGATAGGCTCTGGCCCAAGGCCATCTCTTGCTCTTAGCTGGCAATAAATGTGCATATATATATTCTCCCCGCTTTAGAGGGCTTCTTGGAGCTGAAGCCTACCCCCGGAGTTCCTCGCAGCGCTGGAGAGATACATCGAGGGTGTCCATCATCAGAAACGTCACCAACTCGCCACCGGGGTCCCGAAGCCCACTCTCGATCCGCACGTCTGCTTTGCAGCCCAAACTTTGCCCGAGGTCCCTAGAAGTCTTGGAGCTCCGGCCACCGAGCAGGCGCCTCTGCTTCCAAGGACTTATTTTGATACTAAACTTCTCCCCTGGCCCCCTCGCCCCTCCCCTCTGCTCGCTATCTTCCCACAGCCCTTCTCTTTAATAATCTGCACTCCTTCCCTTGTGCCTCTCCCTATCGCCTCCTTCCTTCCCTCCCTCCCTCACCTCTCCTTTTCCCTTTCCTCAACACACCCACCACAACCCCATCCCCATCCCCCTTTATTTAGACGAACATCTCCAGTGTTTTATTTTCAAGTGTATGATCTCGGTGCAACAGCTCGATGTTTAGGAAACCTTGCGCAAAATGCCAAGTAGTGTCAGAGTTGATTTTAAGAGGTCTTGTTTTTTTTGGCGTAAATGTTCGTCTGATGTCATTGGGGGCGTGGCTTCAATGTTTTTACTTATGCGACATCTCGACCACCATCCTGGACCTTCTGGGCTTACGTCCTGTGGAAGCTGCTGCACAGCACGCATTGGATGGTTGGAGGGTCCATCTGTAACTGCCTTTCTTTAATTAACTGTATTGGTATTTGTAATGTTAACACGTGATGGTTCGTGAACGAGACACTTATCTCAAGAGTTAAAAAAAAAAAAACTTTATTACCGTGCACTTTTGTAATGCCACGTCGAATTATACTGTATTCGGTCAGGCAAACACAAAGTATCCAAGGGGGTCACACGAGCGATACAATCTTTTGGTAAACTTTTACCACAGCTCTTAAAGAGTAGCTCACCCACTTAAAACTTTGCAAATGTCGAGCCACATGGAAGAATGTAGCACGTTCCTACCAGACTTCATATATTTAATGCGCCCTCGTTGCATTTCATTCAACCTTGGAAATACAAAAGTTAAAGCGGCAAAATGTGCTTTTTACATCTCTTTATAGCTGTATATTTACACACTCGCGCGTTTATAAGCATTCTGCGTGAAATGGATATGCATGGTGGTTTGATCATTTATAAACATTATCCTTTAAAGCTTTTTTTTTTACATACCATTACATTTTTTAGAGGCTGTATGAAAAAAAAACTTTGCAGTGCATCTAAAAGACCCTCAACCCCTCACCCTCACTCAGTTAGAGCTTTTAGAAATGTTTTTGGCTTTTTTTTTTTAATTCTTTAGCATTGGCTACAGGAAACAAAAATGCTAAAGATTTACAAAAAAAACCCATAAACAATTCTAAAAGCACTAACTCTAATGCTGCGAGACCTATTGCATTTCTAATGCTTGTTCTTTATAGTGCTAAATCTAGTCTGCTTTTTCTTGTGAGCCCATATGTTTTTTGTTGAGTGCCCCTTGTCTTAATTAGTTCCTCATATGGCAGATCACTTGAGAAGTAATTTCCTCGATGTTATTTTAGACACAAGTTTAAGAATATTTACCAGGCGTAAGCCATTGTGTAAGACCAAAAACTGCTAGACAGGAGTGCACTTTACACAACATCAGCACCATCGCAATCGGACCCTTCCTTCTGTGAAAGGTTAGAGGAATTACCTGGGTTGGATCTGCTCAGGCCTCTATCACAAGCATTTGTCAAGAGCTTTTGTCCATGACTGGCTTCAACTTCTGGTACTTGGCCCAAACTCTTTGCTGGTCCTGCTGCCACCATATACCCCCAGAGCTCTTACATTCCACATCTCTTCGTTACCAAGCTAGGTCACTACAGATTATCACATTGGTGAAATTGCTTTCCTCACTCCCATCAATTTTCCCTTAATCATTAGTTGTTAATGCAAACCCAGGGTTCACACCATTGATGTTAAACATTGTAGGCTGCAAGTCAATTTATATGGCTTCTGCTTTCTGTATGTTAAATTTCTGTAATTTCTGTCATTTTCTCCTGAAATGTGGTTTAAAGGATTTAAATTCTAAGGCAGAGACACCTTGCCCCTGGTCTAAAGCAATTTTTTGTATACTTCGCGATAATTGTGTTCTTAGAGCATTGCCATAGCTGTTACATGTTTTACTGTTAAGATATATTGCGTAGTGGGGACTGTGGGTGTCATGGTTACTTCAAGGCCGTGTTAAACCAACTTCCTTCTTTTCATTACATTCTGGATTTTACCTATTTTATCTTCTGACTTTTTTTCCAATGAGAATTTTCACTAGATGTGAAGTCATTTTGGCATTAACATTTTATTTAATTGCTTATGATCTTTTTTTGGAATTATTCACAATTCAGCATTCGACTCCCAGTTTCTGAATCCAGTACCAACTGAACTGGCAACGTTATGTTTATAACAAATGCATAAGTATCTCGGTTGTAACTCCTTTACCTTCTGGAATTGTTAGTGGAAGAGTATATTATCCCCCATTTCTGTTTCTAAATATTGGGCCCTCCTTTCACCTATTCCAGCTTTCCTGTCATCAGTCTTGGTTTTCTAAATATCTAGGCTGTAATTATGTTTTTTCAAAACTCTGACCGTATCCCCCTAATTTGATTTCAATAAGGGACTCCTATATCCATGAATTTGTACAGAATTTATTGGAAATTGATTTATTCATCTTAACTCCACATCATCTGGACTTTAGTCTTTGTCCAAACAGTTTACAGTGAATAGGTCTGCATTAAAAGTTACTTGGACGAACAATATTAATTGTACTGGGTTTGGTCGCGCAGTACTGGTGAGAAAAGAGTATGGAATTTGAACGTGGTCACTATAATGTAATCAGCAACTGGTGGTGTCTGTGTAATTTATTTACTTCTACCACACAGCTAACAAACCTGGTTGTCTATTAGTGCTGACACCTAAAAAAACAAAAAACACATGTAGGACCTTTGGGAGGAGCTCAGAGTGTGATTCTGAAGCCTTGTACTAAACAGTAGTACCTTTAGGGCTTTCCTGACATGCAAGTGAGCGAGTCTTAGGTCTACCTTCAGTGTGAGTTTATCATGGGACCCTGCAAATTGGTTATTGTTCTTGAATCGAAATTTGCCTAGTGTAGTAACGGTAAGTTTCAATTCTATTAAGGACACGGAGGCGAGGATTATGCTTTTCTCTCTTCGCTGTTTATTAACATCACATCGCACAGCAGCCAGAAAAGCATCAAAACGTGGAAAATTTTGTAGTATTCCCAACATAGGAATCTCAGAAAACATTGTAATAACATCGTTTAATAACTACAAATCCCATGAGATGAACATTTAGGCAGTCCTTCTTTAGTGTCCATAACCCCAATATAAGGCGTCCAACCAACAAACTCCTCCTCTTTCTTCGTGACGAGTCAGGCCAAAGTCTCAGGCATCTCTTTTCGCACCATCATTCCCTGGCGGAAAAAAGAACAGCATGAGCCAAGCCATACCGCTAAGCATGAAGGCAAAGCAACAAGGCAGATTAGCAAGTCATCGACATGTACTCCAAGAAAACAGTGACCAACTGCAAGTCGGAAAACGGATTACTTACTCCAGTACGGGCAGGATCTCCGCAGGAGGCATGGGTGGGATAATCCTCGCCTCCGTGTCCTTAATAGAATTGACACTTACCGTTACTACACTAGGCAAATTTCGATTCTATGTCAGGACCGGAGGCTTCAGATTATGCTTGTTTAAAGCTTACTCACCACCAAACTAGCAATATCCACCACTGGCTTAAAATAGAACCTTTTGAAGGTGGAATCCGAAGACCAATCTGCAGCGCGCATGAGGTCCTCCAAGCGTGCCCCAAGGGCAAAAGATTTTGAGGCCATGGCCCCTCTTGCCGAGTGAGCTCCGAACTGCCTCGTATCGATACCAGCTTCCTGCATTACCCAACGCACCCACCGGGCTATAGTGGGGGAAGAGACGTCCTTGTGCGGTTTGCGCAGCGCAATCAGCAACTGCCGTTCGCCCGGAGGGCGAAGTTCCATTGTAACATCCTCATATGTTTTCAAACACTGTAACACACACAACTTGGGGGCATCTGCAAATGCCGGATAGGAAATAGACCTCGTAGCCGATTTCGTGCGTCGACCCACGGTAAAGGTCACCCCGTCCGGGGAGAACGCTCTCGCCGTGACATCCAGGGCACGCACATCAGACACTCTGCGACAAGATACTAAGCACAATAGCATCGCCAGTTTAGCTGACAGTTCTTTTAAGGAAAGGTACTTGTTAGGCTGCCAGGAAAGAAAAAGGTTCAACACCACGTTAACATCCCACAGGACGGAATACCGTGGTTCCGGCTGTAAAGCCAGACGCACTCCTCTAAGGAGTCGACATACCAGGGGATGTTCCCCAACTGCTGCTCCATCTATCTGCACATGAGCTGCCGAAATGGCAGAGCGTATCGTATTAATCGTCCGGTATGTCAATGTGGAACATGAGCCCATATTACTATCGATGCCCAGGCTGCTGGCGCAAACCGCCTCTTAGTTCCCATGTTGAGTAATTACCAAAATAAAGAGACGGGCGCTGGAGGCAGGAATCAAGAGCAGAGTTTATTACTCATGAGGAGAGCCAGTCATTTCGGACACGAAACACAGTGTCTTTCGGGAGGTGCTCTAACAAGTGAGCTGAGACTCTGTCTTTTATACTTTTCAAAACACTTGGCATTACAGTCACAGCATTGTGAAACACAGAAAAGACAACCCCATAATCCTCGTGCCAATCCTACCCCACATGTGTTCACAATAGGGACCCTTGACCTGCTGATAAGAGAGGGGGGCAATGACGCAGCTGAATGTTCCGCTGATTATTAGGATGTGTGTGCCTGATCGTAGCCCAGGGGGTGGGGAGGCCAGGATCAATAGTGGGTCCTTTGAAGAGGAGTGACTCCATACAATAAAGGGCAGTAAACAGTGTCTCCCGGCTTAGGCGATGGCCTCGGACATGTGTGGACAGTCCATCGCGGAGGAAGGGTTTGCTAACAGAGGGGTTATTCATGAAAGGAAAGGAGGTGTTGGTCAGGCGCGGCTGTGACTCCCAAGGACAGGGTCTTGCAGAGGAGGAAGGTTTATGACTTGTCCATGTGAGGGAGAAGGAGGGGGGGGGTCAGGGTGCGCGCAGGGTCAGAGTCGCACAGAGAGAGAGAGGTCTTATGACCCGCACACGAGAAAACAGGGGCAGTCAGATACAGCTGGGGGGCTATGTCAGCTGAGGCGAAGGATGCTTCTTCAAGAGGGAAATGGGGGGGTTGCCTGGGTCAAGCAGGAGGGTTGCCTTTCATAGCAGGGTCGCGCAGAGTGCTGGGTTTCATGGTCTATGCATGTGAGAGTGGGAGGGGGGTGCTCAAATGCGCGCAGGAGGGAAGCCAGTGATTCTAATGGGGGGGGCAAGAGGCCAAGGTGCCTAAAATGGCTGTCATGTACATATGGGCACGGGCTTTTACTGGCGGAGTGATACGGTCA